>NC_133617.1:35422566-35655066 GCF_048593235.1 Sminthopsis crassicaudata | reverse complement strand
CCTATATCCCTCAAGTTATCTCCTATCATATATCTCTTGTAACCTCCTGGCCACCCCTACCCCAAGCAGTATGTGGGTTCCCTCAAGGAAACATTGTGTTTTTGTGCCGCCATTGCCTGGCCCAGGGCCTTGCTTATTTCAGGTCCTTACTACCTGCTTCCAAGGCAGGATTGGATTCGATTCAGTCCCATCTTTGGATCAGGAGCAGCAAATGCTGGGGCTGGAAGGATTCAGGGCGACAGTAGGTGGGGTTATTAATGAGGGAGCCTGTCACAATATCGGCCCCTCTCTATTTTTCAAGGTTTGTTTTGCTAGAATAGATGAAGGGCCCTAATTCATGCTTCGGGCTCAGGGCTGGGGACCATGATCAGGGGAAGGGGGGGAAATGGGCTTTGGTTGCAGTGACAAATGGAAAACATATCGCCCGCCTGCCCGCCTCCACCACCAGCCGGGGAATTGATGTGCCAATACAGAGTTATGCTGTTACAATCTATGGTCTCTTAGAAAATCAAATCCAAGGTCAGCAGCCAACCGGGGATGCTGGGACACAAATGCCTTTTATTTGCAATAATAAATAATCCCCTCGGTGGGCACATCTTACTGGCTCCTGCTGGTTTTCAAGACTGGAGGAGGGGAGGGGGTAGAATCCCTTTTTCCTTCTTTTCTTCTTTCTCCCTCCATTCTCCCCCCACTCCCTTCCTTTCCGAGGGAGATAAATGGCGGCTTTCTTTCCAGAGTTTCCATAAACAGTTAAAGTATTGTAATTTCTGCCCTCTGACAGGAAACAGGAGCTAACGTGCATAGGAAAGTTTTAGAAAAACTTGTGGGTTTTTGTGGGGGAGGAGGAGGAAGGGGATATCTTCTGTTTTTTTCCCTCTGGCCCCCAAATGGCCCCAAATCTGGGCCATTTTTGATTCTAAATTCTTCTCTTTGGCTGAAAGTGGCAGGGAAGTAGAGAAAAAAGGGAGGTCCAGCTTTGGGTTCAAATCCTTGTCAGTACCTAGAGAATGGAAACTCCTTGAGGGCAGGGATTTTATTTTATTTTATTTATTTGTTTGTTTATTATTTATTATTATAAAACAGTTTTGTTTATATTTTGTGTTCCTTGTGATTAGTTTGAAATCCCTTATGGGTTGATTGCTTGGGACCCTTGGGAAGTGACTTCGTTTTCATGACTTAGTTTCCTCATTTGTAAAATGGGAGAGGTCCCTTCTAGCTCTAAATCCATAACAATAATTTGTTCTTGTTCAATCATTTGTCTGACTCTTCATGACCCCATTTGGTTTTTTTTTTGGCAAAGATACTGTAATGGTTTGCCATTTCCTTTTCATATTACAGATGAGGAATCAGGCAAACAGGGTTAAGTGACTTGTACAAGATCACCCAGCTAGGGAGTGTCTGACGCCCCATAACAACAAAACTAGCATCTCTATAGCACTTTGCAATTATTCTCTTGTTTGATAATGAAATTCCTTTATTTAATGAGATTCTTTCCTTATAAAATCTTGGAAAAAGGGATTATTATGATCCCCTTTTCATAGATGAGGTAAACAGATTAGGTGACTTGTCCAGGGTCACACAGCTAAGAAGCATCAGAAACTGCATTTGATTCAAGATTTTACTGACACTTCTATCACACAATCCTGTCTTTTCCCATCTGGCCAGTAGGCACTTAATAGATATTCCTTGAATTTACCAGTCATAGAAGGATATTAATGATGCTTTCCTGGAGCCCAACATTTTTTTTTAATCATGTTCCAGGTGTGTCAACAGAGGAGTGTGGGATGGGGAGCTTGGAATGGAATATGATGCATCCCTTCTCATTAGTTATTCTCAACACTTTCCCAAGGAGGATGCTAGTATTTTAACCAGTGCCAGCTGTGACAAAAATCTATTTATTATCTAGCTCTGTGATCCTCAGCAGCTAGTCCAGTGCTTGGCACACAGAAGGAGCCTAATGAATGTATGTTGGAAGGACTTGAATGAGAGAAGGAAGGAAGAAACCAGGCAGACATATTTGGTCAGGTTGGGGACCCTGGGGGCCCAGTTTGCTCTTTCTGAAATGAGAGCACTGCTGGGAAATCTCTGAGCCTTGGGAAGGCCCATTGATCCAGCATTCCTTTTGCTCTTTTGATGTAGGTGACAGATGACCCCTGAATGGTTTGCTAATGATCCTTGCAAGTTTAGAATTCTAGAAACAGGGGGAGCCTTGTTTACATCTGAACTGTTTGCATTGCTGCTCTGAATTCAGATTTTAGCTAGCAGGGACTAATATCTCTGCAGGGAGCCTGGAAATGTAGTGGGAAATTCAAATCTTGTCAGAGGAAATATCAAAATGAGGTGAAAGTTGCTGCCCTCCCCTTCCCCCATCCCTCTCTGGGATACACCCCCCCCCCATCCTACCTTCTAGTAGTAGCTTCAGAGGAAAGACCTTCAGTCCCGGTGAAGTGACTTTTCAGATAGCAAGCTCCCCAACTATGGACAGAAGTCTGGCTGATGGGATATTGCTGCTGAAAAGGGGGTCTTCAAGTGAGGGCTTTTAAAGCTTTCTGTTATATATAACTTGTATCTATTTCAGCTGATGTTCAACTGAGATGACTGACTGGTGAATCTTACAAACAGTAGTTGTCATTATCAATAACTGATAACAATATTAATAATAGCTAGAATTTATATACTATCTATTCCTTTCTTTCTTCCTTCCTTCCTTCTTTCCTTCCTCCCTTCCTTCCTTCCTCCCTCTCTCCCTCCCTCCCTCCCTCCCTCCCTCCTTCCTTCCTTCCTTCCTTCCTTCCTTCCTTCCTTCCTTCCTTCCTTCCTTCCTTCCTTCCTTCCTTCCTCCCTTCCTTCCTTCCTTCCTTCCTTCCTTCCTTCCTTCCTTCCTTCCTTCCCTTCCTCCCTCCCTTCCTTCCTCTCTTCCTTCCTTCCTTCCTTCCTTCTTCCTTCCTTCCTTCTTCCTTCCTCCCTCCCTTCTTTCCTTCCCTTCCTTCCATCCTTCTTCCTTCCTTCTTTCCTTTTCTTTCCCTTTCTTCCCTCCTTCCCTTCCTTCCCTCCTTCCCTTCCTTCCTTTCCTTCCTTCCTTCCTTCCTTCCTTCCTTCCTTCCTTCCTTCCTTCCTTCCTTCCCTTCCTCCCTCCCTTCCTTCCTCTCTTCCTTCCTTCCTTCCTTCCTTCCTTCCTTCCTTCCTTCCTTCCTTCCTTCCTTCCTTCTTCCTTCCTTCCTTCTTCCTTCCTTCCTTCCTTCCTTCCTTCCTTCCTTCCTTCCTTCCTTCCTTCCCTTCCTCCCTCCCTTCCTTCCTCTCTTCCTTCCTTCCTTCCTTCCTTCCTTCCTTCCTTCCTTCTTCCTTCCATCCTTCTTCCTTCCTTCTTTCCTTTTCTTTCCCTTTCTTCCCTCCTTCCCTTCCTTCCCTCCTTCCCTTCCTTTCTTTCCTTCCTTCCTTCCTTCCTTCCTTCCTTCCTTCCTTCCTTCCTTCCTTCCTTCCTTCCTTCCTTCCCTTCCTTCCTTTCCTTCCTTCCTTCCTTCTTCCTTCCTCCCTCCCTTCTTTCCTTCCCTTCCTTCCATCCCTCTTCCTTCCTTCCTTCCTTCCTTCCTTCCTTCCTTCCTTCCTTCCTTCCTTCCTTCCTTCCTTCCTTCCTTCCTTCCTTCCTTCCTTCCTTCCTTCCTTCCTTCCTTCCTATTTGCCCAGGATCATACAGCTAAGAAGCATTAAGTGTCTAAGACCACATTTGAATTCAGGTCCTTCCTACTTCAGGGCTGGTAATCTATCCATTGTGTCACCTAGTTGCCCTGTGTCTACTATTTCTAAGGACTCTTACCTGATTATTCCCCCAAAACCTAGGCAGTAAATGTTATTATTTTCATTTTACAGTTGAGGAAACTGAGGCAGATAGAAGTTAAGTAACATGCCCAGCACCACGCAGTCATTGAGTGACTGATGCTGGATTGAAATCAAAGCTTTCTAACTTGAGATAGAATCTAATCTGAGTTCAAATCTGACCTCGGATACTTCCCAGCTGTGATCCTGGGCAAGCCATTTCATGTCTTTTGCCTTAGTTTCCTCATCTATTAAAAAGGGTGGGGGGAGTAACCAGATGGCTTAATGGATAGAGTGCTGGGTCTGGAATCAGGAAGTTCAAATGCAGCTTCAGCCCTTAGCTATGTGACCCTGGGCAAGTCATTTCACCCTGTGTGCCTCAGTTTCCTCATCTGTAAAATGAGCCAAAGAAGGAAATGGTCAACCACTCCAGTATTTTTGCCAAGAAAACCCCGAATGAGTTCATGATAAGTTGGACAGACTGTCTCAGAATGGTCTAAATCAGGAGGTAGATTGGGTGGAAAGGAGTGATTTTCCCAAAGCGTAAGGATTCTGGTTTTATACCTTTTATAGCCCACATTTCTCAGAGCCAAAATGAACAAGTTTGGGGTTTGGGACAGTAGCACCCTTAGGACAAATAGTTCTGGACAAACTGACTTTGTAATTCATGATGTGAAAACATATGGATTTCCTTGATATGGACAACTCCCAGAGGGGATACGTTGACCAACACAGCCTCCACTCCTTTTAGGCTATTTGCAACCTTACAATGACCCAAGTCAAGGGGACTTGTCCTACCCCAAGTGTGTTTCAGAATCAATCTTGAGCTCAGATTTTCTTGACTCCAAGATTATCTCTCTATGCACTCTGCCAAGCTTCTCCCAATGAAATGTTAGCAAAGAAGGAATTGAAATAAATTCAGGAGTCAAAGAGACTGTCAGGATAGTTCCATGGCTAAAGCACTGAAATTTGAAATAGGAAGACTCGGGTTTAAATCTAGCCTGTGGATATTTGCTAGCTTAACATTCTGGGTCCAAGTTACTTCATCTGTAAAATGATGGGGTTTTAATTAGATGGACTTCTGGATTCCTTCTAGTTCTCAAGCTGTAGTCCTTTTAAATTATAGTGGCCTGGGGCAAACTCCTGCTTGTACCATCTTGATTTTAGCACTTGTAAGCTTGAGAATAGAGATTGTGTGTGTGTGTGTGTGTGTGTGTGTGTGTGTGTGTGTGTGTGTGTGTGTGTTTTAATATTCTCATTATTTAGTAGAATCCCTGGTATATAGTAGGTAATTAATGAGTGCTTATTGATGAAAGGGAACTATAGAGGGTCTAAATGTGGAACAATAGGGATGTTGGGATACAAATAGGAGACTCCTGAGCAATAGAATTCCCTTCTTTCCTTGATGAAATTATTGGGTATAAGGGGGAGTCACATACTCAAAGGGCCATTGAGATTTTATCCTTTGAGTGATTTATTCAGTTTGCAAAAGGAGTGGAATCTGAGAGGTTTTCACTCCAAATGATCTCTGTCCAGATAGTAAATATTGTAAACCTGGGAGTGGAACAAGATATATACTAGGAGACACTGAACTCCAGAGAGCCAGAGTCCAACTGAGGAGTCCATTTGAGTTCTGGAGACAAACAGTTCTGGGGAAAACAATGATGTAACCTGAAGAAATGCTGCACCCAGAAGGTCAACATGAAATTAGTAGTGACACATGAAATTACTACTTGCCCTGTTCAAATGTTTTTGGGTTGGTTTTTTTTTTTTTTTTGGTTGCTTTTCTAGTAATGTGTGTCCATACTTTTTAGTGATGTTGGATGTATTCTGCATGAGCATATTCAAGATTTACAGGAGAATGTTTTATAGCTACATTCCCACAATGCCATTTAAAAACAATGCCTTTGCTTTGAGCTCATTATTAAAGGTAAACACACTAGTGGGGGCTCATGAGCTATAGTTTTAGGAAGATGGACTCTTAGAGTGTCTTGAATCTTTGTTAAAGTCATCTTCTGGTTCAACTAGTTCAAGTTGGAGGGAGAGCTCATAAAGGGGGAATGTTATATAAATATTTGTAGAATAAATGGAAAGAGACCCAAGTAGGCGCTCTCCACCTGTATGAAGTAAGGAGATAAGCTGATTTAGAGTCAAGACACGCTAGGGGAGTGTCCCTCTTACCAGGGAAGTTTAAAAAGAAAATGTCTCATCCCGCAGACTTCTTGAAGAAGGTTTTGCTATTTTAGTTCAAGGCTGGGAAGAAACAGGGGAAGCCCCTGTCTGAAGTGCAAACTGGCCATAATTCTCTCTTGTTTACTTAACTTGAGGTCTACGAACTGTTGGAGGCCAGTTAGTGTTAGCTAATGCCTTGAGCCTTCATGGAGATGGGAGTCCTGCCTCTGCCAAGTTTGATGCACGACCCTTGGGCCTGTTTAGGATCATGCCAAATGAAAACTCTCCAGGCTTCCTCGTCCTTTCACAGGGACTGTCTGAACCAAGAAGGACTCCAGTCTCCTTCTAGAGGCCGGCGGAGGGGAGGCTGTGGTGAGCACGGCTTTGGAGACACCACCTGAGAAACAGTCTCTGTTTGTTTGACATTTATAAGTGGGTCTGGGGCCAAAAAATTCTCAGAACCTTGAAGAGCCCAAATTTGGAACTTGGCGTGTTCAGAGTTTACAAATGGGAGGGACTTTAGAGATACATTTTTTTTTTCCTAAGGAGAGACCAATATCATTACAATTTGCTCAAATTTGGAATAACCATTCATTCATCCATTCAATCAACCAACCAGTAAACATTAATTATTAAGTACTTGCTAAGTTATAGGCTCTGCAAATTAAGTTCTATTCTGAACTCATTTTAGGAAGAAACTGGGGAGCTCATTTAATTTACTTGGGTCTCAGATTCTTCCTCTATGACATCAAGTCCCTTGTAGCTTCAGGTCTTTGACCCCATGATTGATAATTCGGACAGTGTTAAAAGTGTCCCAGGAGGGCTGGAAAGTGACGGCCCCAAGAACGAAGGGATGATGGGAGGAATGAGGGATAGTCAGCCTGGAGAAGGCTTGTAGATGCTTGAGAGAGTTATCGTCAAGTATTTGAAGGGTTGTTCTGTGGATCAGAGATTGGGCTGGAAGGGCTTTCACCAAGCAAGACAGCCCAGCTCCAGGAAGCTTACTGCATTTGGACTTTCTGTCGCCATCTCTCAGACCTATCTGACTAAAACCGAATGGTTTTGACTCCGTTAAATGATACTAGAGAATACCAAGGATAGAGGGAAATCCTAGTTGTTACTAGCTATAATAATACTAACTGACAATTAATATCGAGAATACAGTGGAGTAGTGGCTTGAGTCCATGGCATTAGAAGGGGACCCTCAATGCCTTAGGGGGCAGTTAGGTAGTGCCATAGTGCATAGAACACTGGGCTTAGAGTCAAGAAGGCTCATTCGTCTCCTCCTCCTGATCTCTATGATTTCCTTTAAGATCCCACCTGCTATAAGAAATCTTTCCCAACCCTTCTTAATTTCAGTGCCTTCTCTCTGTTAATTATTTTATTTAACTTTATTTAACTATTTTAACTTTATCCTCTATATAGCTTGTTTTGCATGTTGTCTCCCCTTTTAGAATGGAAACCCCTTGAGGGACTCTCTTTTCCTTTTTTTTTGTATCCCCGGTCCTTAGTGCCTGGAACATAGATGCTTAATAAATATTATTGACTCACTAATAATAGCACTTATCTCCAAGGGTTGTGTGGGAATAAATGAGATATTTGTAAGGAGCTTTGCTGACTCTAAAGCACCATAAAAATGTTAACCACTATTATTGAGGCTACATGACTCGCCCAGGGTCATACAGCTAAGAAGTGTTAAGTCAGATTTGAATTTAGGTCCTCCTAACTCCAGAGCAGGTGCACTATCCACTAAGCCATTTACCTCCCCCTGCAAACCACTGTTATGATTATTAAGCAGAACAAGGCTAATCCTTCTACTTGATGACCTTTAAGTACTTGAAGACAGTTATCAATAGTTATTGATTTTTTTCCCCCAAGTCTTCTCCGGATCTTAAAGTTGATTCAAATATGGATGGGAACGGAGACCTTGTTACATCCTCATCACCCTCCTGTCAATGTTGTCCCACTATGCCCTTCTGAAATGGTGATGCCCAGAACTGGGAATGATAGATTAATTAATGTCTGAGCATGGCAGAGGACAGAGGGATGGTCATTTCCTTATTCCTTGAAGCCATCTCTCTCCAAAGACAGCCTCTTCCCCCACACATAACTTGTAACCAGTGGATCCTTTCTCTGCGAGCCATGAGAACAAATGAAAGGCAGTGTGGCGTAGTGATTAGAGTACTGTCTTTGTTGTCAAGAAATGCTGCCTTTGACTCATTTAGTTTTGTGGCCATGGAGACAACATCAGGAAAGAATTTTGCAAACCTTAAAATGGTATATAAAGGCAAACTGTTAATACTCTCCTTCTCCTCATCTTTTTCAGTGGAGTTCAGATGGACCATGGAATGGTCATCCGAAGGCAATGCCCTACAAGACCAAGTTAGAGAGGAATTGCTAATTAGTATAGGGAGAAGGAGTTTCCATAATGGAATTCTCCACATTGACAAAATTTTAGGTTTGGAGGAGGGCGAAGATCCAAAAGTGATCCTAATTTTGGAAAGAACTCCCTCCTGAACCTAAAGCGACTTAGACAAATTCATCTGAAATCCCTGAGAGGCTGTGCTCAGAGCTGGGGCTCCCCACTCAAGGATTAATTTGTAAATGCTGGCATATGGCTCGCCCACCCGCTGTCTGGCGGGGAAGGGCAAACCGTCTGCAGAGACCCACCATTCGTCATTGTCAACACTGCCATTCTTTGGTCTTCTCCCCGAAATGGCTCTGGTTTCCACTGGGGAAACTCCTTGTCTATAAAAAATGATGGAGAGCTCTGGGTCTCTTCTTTCTCTGGGAGTCAGATGGGGCAGATGGACAGTGTGGGGTCCTTGTAGAATTTCTGCTGGTTGCAAAGGGGTGATGGTAGGGCAAGAGAACTGAATTTTAGTGTCCACTCTTGAAATCCACTGTCCTCTCTTCAATCAGTCATCAATAAACATTTATTAAATGTTAAATAATGGGCCAGATACTATTGATATGTTATTGTTCATGTCTGACTCTTTGTGATGTCATTTGGATGGAGCCATTTCTTTCTCCAGCTCATTTTACAGATGGGAACACTGTGTCAAGAAGGAAGAAGTGACTTACCCAGGGTCATGAAGCTAATAAGTGTCTGAGGCTGGATTTGAACTCAGGACTTCCTGACTGCAATCCGGCTTGCATTGTACCGCCTAGCTGCCTGACTGTGGGTACACATGAGCTCATTTGATGATGGTCCACCAGCCCAAGGCAGCAAGGTCCTGCCTCTGACACTTAATAGCTGTGTGACCTGAGGCAAATCACTTGATCTCTGAGCCTCAGTTTCCACATTGATAAAATAGGACAGTATCTGTCTGTTTTACCTGTTTTATAGTATGGTGGTGATGACCTGATGAGACAATATACATCAAAATCACCATTCCCATAGTGCAAATTCCCATCCTTGGCTACCATTTCTCTATACAGCATCTCCTAAAAGTCTTAGTGTAACTTGAATCTATTAAAGTGTAATAATCATTAATATTACTAATATTAATGATTAATAACAACCAACAAATTATCCATCAATAGCAATCTACATATTAACTACTAATCAACAACATTATTTACTTAATTACTGCCAACACATCACCATCAGTATTTAATTATTTATTAATTAACATGCATACCAGTGTATAATAATTACATAAAACTATAGCACTTAATGAAACATAATTATAAAGAATTAATAATTTACTAAAGTGATTAATAAATGGGCTTAATTATGATGATATTAATCATTCATATTAATATAGATAGCAAGTAAATTATTAAGCTTTAGGAATCAATTGCACTAAGATTTTGCTACAACTTTTATATGTTTTTCTCCCCTTACAGACTGTAATCTCTTTGAAGGCAGGATAATCTTACTTGGTCTTTATATTCCTGGCACATACATAAGTAGCACACTTTGGCTTGGTAGATACTTGGTACCTACTAAATGCATTTTCATTCTTTCAGTCAGTTGTCTTAAGATCTGTATTCTTGTTACTCTATGGGCTGACTTTATGGTTCAATCAATGAAAGGTGCTTCATTTTTTTCCTTGGGAGCGTGCTCAAGGGTTTCTTTAAGAAAAAAAGAAAGAAAAAGAAGCCAAAGTTTTGCATCCTTGCACACAGCAATGTATTAGCACCTTTGATATGAGGGCTGCTCATCCACCTTTGGTGCCCAACTGATTTATCCAACTCTCACCTTCGTGGCTCCAAGAAGCCGTAGCATGTACAGTGGTCACAACCCAATAAATTCTTCTTGCTGAGGGACTAAACTAGGTTGAGGGTAACTGAAAGGTCTCAAATCCACGAGCAAGTAAGGGGAATCCACAGCATGTAAAGACTTCTCTGGGTGGAATGGGTAGGTGAGAACAATTTGTCCCATTGGCCACGAAGGCAGCTGAAGCTGGCGTGATGGAGCTCTTAGAGCTTGGCCAGACATCAAAGACACTAAGATTGTCTATTGCATTCTGGGTCATCACCGGTTATTTTGACTTTTGTTTTGCCACTGGACTTTGCTGGCTCTGGAAGAGAGAGTGACAGCTTTGTGCGTCTCCATTCACCCATGAATCAAAACATCACCCCCGATGTCACTGGTCCTCATAAAAAATGAAGGACAAACGACCTGTCAGGACTGTTGTGAGGATCAAATCAGATAATACACATAAAGGACACTGTAAACTTTAAAGTGTTATCCAAATGGGAGTTATTATTATTATTATTATTAATAATGATGATCACATTTTCATTTTTTCAGATAAAAATTGTCGTGGCTAAATTACTCTCTGCCATTTTTCTTTTATTTTGAATGTTTGTAGGCTGTTGCAAGGGGGATTGATGAACTGGTTTTTATTGTTTTTATCATTTAATTATTCATTTCACAACAAATAAACAAGCATTTATTAATTGTATTTATTGTATGGGAAGCACTGATGCTAGATGGAGAAGAAAGGGAAAGAAGAAAATAAAGCATTTAATAAGTGCCTACCATATGCTTAAACAGTTTATAAATAATATTTCCTTTAATAATATGAGGGAAATATAAAGATTAAATCAATCAATCAATCAGCTTCAAGGGACCATCTCTAGCCAGGGAGATCAGCAATGATTTTTAGGGTTTAGAATTAGAAAGGACCCTAGAGACAGCCTGGTTCAACATTCGTTTTATATATACGGAAATAGGAATACAGGTAGTTATGTAGCAGAGGCAGGATTCAAAACTAGGTCATCCGGCTGAATCCCAGTGCTCTTTCCATGGTGCCTTTCCTGCCGAGGAATTGACAGTTGGACTGATTCTAAAAGGTTACATCACATGTCAAATATCTGGGAGGGTGGAGGCTTAAGAATATGGGATATGTCAAGTAGCTGATTTACCCAACTCTCACCTTAGTGGCTCCAAGAAGCCGTGGCATGTACAGTGGTCACAACCCAGTAAATTCTTCTTGCTGAGGGACTAAACTAGGTTGAGGGTAACCGAAAGGTCTCAAATCCATGAGCAAGTAAGGGGAATCCCCAGCATGTAAAGACTTCTCTGGACATTGAATATCCTGTTTTCAGTCAAGCAACAAGCATTTTCAAGTGTGTCCTGAGTGCCAGACACTCTTGTAGTCTCTGGTGATGAAAAGACAAGATGAAATAGTCCCTGGCCTCCAGGATCTTGCATTCATTTGGGGGAGACAAGATGTGCCTATAGAAGAATATAGAAAATAAACTCAGTTTTGTGAATGAGGGGTGTCCTACACTCCAAATCCCAATTAGTGTAACTAAAAGACAGCTCTGTGCCCTTTTATCAGGTGAGAGAATCTTTTATTGAGTTGCAGAATTAATCAACTTAAGATTTTAAAGTAAGTGTGAAAATTCTCTATAGAATCAATCAATCAAATCATAAAGAGGGTACAGTTCAATGGCAGTAGTTGATACGACAGAGGGAATGTCTTCTGGTTGGTTAGAGAGAATCAGTCAAGCCAGTTCCCAATTTGCCACTTGACTAACAGGCCAATCTAGTCATGAGCTTAGAGAAAGAATGACTGAGAAGGGGAGGGAGAGACCCTTTTTTCCCCATCTCTTAGATTAGAGGATCAATCAATTAATCAATAAACATTTAGCACCCGCCATGTGCCAGATATCGTGTTAACCACTTGAATGGGTGACCTTGTAAACTTCCAAAGGTCAGAGGATTTGATCTTCCTCCAGAACAACAGTGACTGATAGTGATGTCTTTATCACGAATATAGACTAGATCCCCAGAGGTAAGATAGCTTCGGTATTCTACAAGGGCCCGGATCCTTGGAACTGAGCAGAAGACTACATATACACAAAATAACTCCATGAGAGTTCCCTAAAGAGAAAAAAGAATCCCAGCAATCAGCAGCTATGAATGATCCCTTTACGACATGTACTCTCACATATACTGTCTAAGCTCGAGTCTACTCTGTCTTGGATGCTATATATACTCAGGGGAGAGTGGGTCCCAGACTTTTTTGGGGAAGAATGTTTTTTGGAGGAGATGCTTTTGTGTAAATTGTTTTTACTTTACCACATTACTGAATATATTTTTTTAAAAAACTCATTAACTCTGAATGATTGATAATCAATAGGGGTTGTAAGTGACAATACTAGAAAAAACCATCTTCTTGGGATTACTCTTAGAATCTGGAGTCAAGGTGTAGTCAGGGACCCTCTGGAGACTTGATCTACTAATAACAGTGGGAGTTGGGAAGTAATCCTAGAAGGAATGCTACACAAAATAATGGTTGAGATGGAGAACAGCTGAGAGGAAGGGAGGAAGTCAGAGAAGTCTTTGTGTAAAATGTGACATTTAGGCTGATTTTTAAAGAAATTTAGGAATTCTAGAAGGTAGAAGTGAGGAGGGAGTACATTTAAACATGGGACGCAGTCAGGGCGAAGAGACAGAGATGGGAGAGATTGTTGTGTATGGGGAGCAATGAGAAGGTTTTGATTTGGCTGGACTGGATGATGAGGGAAAGGGAAGTAATGTATAAGAGTCCATGAAGGGGAGCAATGTTTAATAAAACTAAAAATAGATGCTCCATATCAATCGGCTAATTCTCTTGTCTTCTTGGAAAGCCAGTAGCCTTACAAGGGCATCCCTTCAGGCCCCCAACTCTTCTTCTGAGAGCACTGGCCCTCTGCCTCCAGCAGATGCTCTGATCGCAGAGGCCACACTCTTGACAACAGTGTAATTAGGCTAATGGCCTGGCTGTCAGAAGCTGAGTGACTAGCACTGGGGGACATGTCCCCTGGGATGCATCTAATCAAGGCAGCCATGAGGTTTCAGCTGAGAGGAAGATGCTGGTGTGAAAAGCTGTCTAGAGCTGTCAAACCCAGGAACGGGGCTTTCCCCCCCCCCAAATCTCTCTTTTTCTCTTCCTCCCTCTCTTTTTTCTCTCTCTTTCTCCTCTCTTCTTTCTTCCTTTCTCCCTCCCCTTCTCTTTCCCTCTTTCTGTCTCTCTCACTCTATCTGTCTATCTCTGTCTTTCTTTCTCTCTCTGTCACTGTCTCTCCCTCCTCCTTCTCTCTCCCCCTCCTCCTCTCTTTCCCTCTCTTTCTTTCTTTTTTCTCTTCTCCCCTTTCCCTTTTTTCCTTCTCCTTCTCTCTCTCTCTTTCTCCCTCTTCCCTCTCTCTTTCTCCCTCCCCTCCTTCTCCCTTCTCTCTCTCTTTTTCTCTGTCTCTCTTTCTCCCTCCCCATCTCTGTCTTCCCTCCCTCTCTCTCTCTTTCTCCCTCTTCCCTCTCTCTTTCTCCCTCCCCTCCTTCTCCCTTCTCTCTCTCTCTTTCTCTGTCTCTCTTTCTCCTCCCCCATCTCTGTCTTCTCTCCCTCTCTTCCCCCCCTTTCATCTTCTTTTCTTTACACACTTGTTTACACACAGGAGTAAAGAACAAACAGCTCTTTGCCCTTTGCAGTTGCACTTCCTTCTCCCCAGGCCCACCACCCTTTTGGGAATTCCTGTTCCAACTGCCTCTCAGTCCCAGAACCTCCCAGGCCTTTGCAGGAGGTGCATTTACTGCTGTAGGGAATCAGGAGAGTGGGAATCCACTTGGCTGCTGTCCAAGGTCCCAAACAATAGGAACACAGCTATTGTCTTATTCCAACTATGCAGCTATTTCTCTTAAGCCCAGTTTCTCCTCCCTCCTCCTCACGTCTCCCCATCCTGTCTCCCCTTCTCTCCTTACCCCTGCAAGGACATTTATTTAGCTTATAGTGGTGAGCCAGCAGATTCTGTAGGAAAATATCCAACTTGGGGCTTGCTCACTTAGTCATCTGCCTACAGCAGGGTATCCAGCTGCCCAGGCAAACCCAAGGCCCTTCATGTGACTGGCTCATTAGGATTAAATATTTATAGAAAGCCATAAATGCATAGAGCCTCACGCAATAAATAAAAGCAGGGCCAGAAATGCCGCCGCCTCAGCTCCCCGAGGAGCCTCCGGTGGAAAGGCAGGAAGCAGCTTCAGGACACACCGGCATTGGGTTAAAATTGGGGGAGCCTGTTGGCCTATGGCATTGAGCTCTTGACTCTTCTACAGCCTTGAACTATTTTCTGGTTGTTTCATAAGTGTTTGTCTTGTTGCACCCCCAAAAGGTGAACTCCTTTAAAGCTGAGACTTCTTTCCATCATTTTTTTTTGTCCATCCCTCTCATCTGATCCCACTTCAAGGGTCTAGCAAGGGTCCTTCCCAGATCTGACATTCCAGTACTCTCAAAGCACCCATGATCTCATGGATGGAGGTATTCCTGCCAATGACAGAAATCACAATTCATTAGTGCCTCCTCGTCCTTTGAAACTGCTCTCCTTGTTTTTCCATGCATTTGTCCTTGGGGTTTATCCAATATATTGAGGGTATTCCTCATAACTTTTTTTTTTAAGTTGCAGGATTCCAAGGGTTGCCCATTAGCCAGCCCTTGTTTTTGCTCTGTGACTGACCCACACTTCTTTCAGTCATGTATTTCTTTTAGGCCCTCCTTTATGCCGTCTCTACATTATAAAATGTGTTGCAGACTGCTCCCACCTACTACATGTCTCTCCCTTTTGGTGATCCTTAATGACAGTTGTTCAAAGATTTTTTTTTTCTGTGAGTTGTAGCCTTGTAGAATATGCAAGAATATTATTAAAAAGGTAGACCTCATCAATTGGGGAAAAGTTAAAACAAATGGGACTACCACTGTGCTATAAGAAATAGTACCCCTGCTGAGTACAAAGAAGTATGGGAAGACTTACGTGAACAGATGCAACAAGAAGTAAGCAGAGCTAGGAAAACAGGATATTCAATGTTCACAACAGTGTAAATGTAATGGACAACCACCACCAAACAGGGGAAAATGAATGTTGTAAAAATATAAAGAATAAACTTGTCCCTGAGCAGAGAGATGGAAAGGTCCCTCTCCTCATTCTTTTGCAGAGTTAGGGGCCACAGGTAGGGAACTTCACATATAATATTCCATTCCCCCCTCATTTTATTGAAGATGCTGCTGAATTGTTGCTCTTAGGAATTAGAAGCATTTATTTCTTGCAGTTGAGTGATTCTTATGGTTAGAAGTAAACCTGGGAAATGAGATAAAAATAAAATTTAGTTAAAAAAATAAAACGTAAAAGAGAGACGAGACACAAATGCAGGGACACACAGGCTAAGAGACAGACACGCACACAGAGAAGTACAGCACTTCAAAGACCTGCTCAGGGGGGCAAGTTATTTCCATCTCAGAAATAACTTTATAGATAAGTTCTAACTACCCACCAGCTGGCAATAATAATAAAAGCTAACACATATATCACTTTTTATATGCTGGTCATTATGCTAAGCACCTAACAATTATTATTCTGTTTGATTTTCACAACAACCCTGGGAGGTAGGCAATTTTACAGTACTATTTTACAGATGAGGAAACTAAGGCACATAAAAAACAGGGTCACATCACTGGTAAGCATCACCTAGATGCCCCAATTGCTCCCCTTAGATTTTCCAACTGTTCAAATTTGTTGTCTCCTGAAGGACAGGGGACTCACATTTAGTATAGACAGTCACCTAGCTCAGGTTACAGAATCACAGATTTTGAGAACTGGAAGGCCAGAGTCTGGCTAGTTTGAGTCCACCTGAACAAGAACGCTCTCTGCATGCTTTCCCCTTCCAGTCTATCCTGCTTTAAAGCCTTCCAGGCAGGTAGGTACACCCTACCAAAACAACCTATTTCATGTTTGAACAAATGTCATTTGATGGGAGTTTTCCCTTATATCAATCCTAAATAGCTCGTTTTTAATTTCTATCCCTTTTCTTCCCTCTAGGGCCAAGTAGAATACATTTAATCCTTCTTCCATAT
Organism: Sminthopsis crassicaudata; assembly: GCF_048593235.1. NCBI lineage: Eukaryota > Metazoa > Chordata > Mammalia > Dasyuromorphia > Dasyuridae > Sminthopsis > Sminthopsis crassicaudata. The sequence goes on along the minus strand of NC_133617.1, from coordinate 35,638,744 downwards.
TACAGCCCTTCAAATTTAATAGTAGCTAGTAGTAATAATAGCTATGCGCCAAGCACAGTGGAAAGCATTTCACAAATATGATCTTATTTGATCTTCATAGTTACTCAGGTACTGTTATGATCCTTATGTTACAGATGGGGAAACTGAGGCAGACTGAGGTTAAGTGACCAGCCTAGGATACACACAGCTGGTAAGAGTCTGAGGCGGGTTTGAAGTCAGGTCTTCCTGATTCTATGCCTGCCACTCAATCCACTGCATCATCTTGTTGAGGTATCAGCCTTACTGCTTGTAAATTCAATCAAACTTCTCTTGGCCCAAACTTATTTCAGGAACAAAAATTATTATCAAAAAACATCAATATTCTGACACTAGATTAACCTTGACTCTGGATCCCCAGAAATCCTCTAATACCATTTTCATGGATATTGTCAATCCTTCCCTGTCCCCTCTACTTTGATTATTATGAGAACTTGATTTGGACTGGAGAAAATTTCATTCGGTATTACTTATTGTGAGAAAGCTTATTTTTTTATATCTGCATCTTCTTAAACTTAATATATATATATAATATATATTATATATATTACATATATAACATATATGTTATATATATTATATATAATATATATATTGTATATATAATATATATGTTATATATATGTTTTATATATATATATATTATATATATTGTTTTTTTTTAATCAGCAAAACCTTGCCTTTTCTCTTGACTTCCCATCCCTCCTTTTAAGGGAGAGGGAATCTTTGTGGGTCATTGAGCTGATTCCTAATTCTTTCAAAGTTGTTTATTTTTATCATATTGTTATTATTGAATAAATTGTGCTCTTGGGTCTGCTCACTTCACCTTGTATCAGTTCATATTAGTCTTCCCAGATTTCTCTGAAACCCTTCTTTTCATCATTTCTTAGAGCACAATGGTATGCTGTAAAATTTATATTCCATACCTTATTCAGACATTGCCTTCTTAAACTTTACTTTTCAGTGTGTTTATCTTTTGGAAACTTTAGTGAGTTGTTTTTCCTCTCTATGCCTTCTGTCCCCATTTATAAAAATGAAGGATTTAGTTGTGATTTCTTTTCTAGTTCTGAAATCCCTGTTCTAAGGGCTCTCCTAGCCCTGAAATTTTATTTCCTGTGATTTAGAGTTTACCAGTCATTCTTTAAACTTTAGTTTATCATTAACCTTCTTTCAAACTTAATGACAAATTCTACAGAAGTAGCTGAAGGGAAGGTTTTACACTGGCCTTTTGGTCTGCTCATCCATTTAGAGAACCAGAGAATTACAGTCCCTCAGAGCTGACAGGGACCTCAGAGGCCATCTATTCCAATCTAGACCTGAACAAGAATCCCATTCATTATATGTCCCATGACAAATGGCTGTCTAGACTGTTTCTGGACGCAGGGAACCTACTCCCTACTGAAACTATGGAACATGCTAATTGAAGTTTGTCTTTTTATCAAAGCTAAATTGGTCTCTCTGAAACTCATCTCCATTGCTTGGCCCTTTGGGGCCAAGGAGAACAATGCTAATCTTTCTTCCATGTGACAGCCCTTGAAGCAACTGAAGACAACGATCATGATCTAACTCTGAGTTTTCCCTTCCCTAGGAGCCAGAGAAAGGTGGTGAATAATGGAGTTTGAATGGAAAGCAAAAAGGGGAAAAATAAAAACTTGGGACCCATTGTTGCCAGATTTCAAACACTTCCATGGTCTGTACTCTGATTGTTGAGGACATTATGTTCAATGACACAAACCATGGGAGGTAGCATGGACATGGAAAAAAACCTTGGTTCTTTTGCCAGAAGGCTTGAGTTTGAATCTTGACTGTGTGATGCTGGGTAGGTCAACTCATTCTTCTGGCCCTCAGACCCTTAACTACCCAATGAGGAGGTTGAACTGTTTGACTTCTAACATTCCTTTCACCTCCATGATTTTTTTCCCCTTTTTAAAAATTAAAGCTTTTTAATTTTCAAAAGATATGCAAATATTAACCCTTGAAAAACTTTGTGTTCCAATTTTCCTGCCCCTTATCCCCATACCCTCCCCTAGATAGCAAATAATCCAATATATATTTAACATGGTAAAATATATATTAAATCCAACATTGCAGCTATGATTCTTAGAATCCCCCAAATCTCTGAGCCAATTCCACCTCTAGCATAAAGCCTTTTCTAGTTTACTTCAGTGCTTCTGCCTCCCCCCAACATTTCCTTGTAATTTTATGGGATGCATTTTAAACATACTCTTGAGTGCACATACATATTGTCTACCTGGAGAGAATAGAAGCCCCCTGAGGGCAGACTCTTTCATTTTTGTCTTTGAATCACCAATGCCTTACACAGTGCCTGACACTTAGTAGGTCCTTGATAAATGCTTGTTGATCAATCTCATGAACCCATTTCTGTCTATTCTTTGCCACTCTGCTTTTGTCTGCTCATAAAATAAATGTGTGTGTGTGTGTGTGTGTGTGTGTGTGTGTGTGTGTGTGTATTTTCTTAATGTTTTGAGGACTTTCTTCATTTTGTCTTGCCATGGCAAGGGGCCAAAATTAGGGGAAAGTCTGACTTCTCCTTGCTTCTCTCTCCCTCAATTCTTATAGTGTATTCTTGATTTCTCTTTCCTAACCACACACACACACACACACACACACACACACACACACACACACACACACACACATACACCCAGACAGAGGGATGGTGCTACAGCCAAAATGGATAATTGCTTGTGTCCCATGATTTTTCTCTTTGGAGCTGCCTTCTGGAAGAGTGGAGACATCTCCAGTGGGTAAGTGAAAGAAACAAATAGCTTTGTGAGTGAGAATTGAGCACGTTCCAAGGGCAGCCTGAAACAGTTATCTTGCCAAAGAGGAGTCGGGCTGTAACAGTAAGAAGCTGCAGCCAGGACCAGCAGAAACCGCTCTGGGTACATGAACTTCAGCATTTTACCTTCTGTTAAATTTTCTGTCAGTAGCAATCCCCAGTGAATCTCCATGTTGGATGGAAGGAAGGGGGCCAGGACTCTTATCTCTGGGATCTGGAATGAAGTCTCCTTAAAGGACCTCCTTAGTTCAAGACCTCCCTCCTCTACTCCTGTCTGGATTATTGCAATAGGCTTCTAATTAATTGTTCTCTTTGCACTGTCTCTTCCCTCTCCAAACTATCCTGTATCCTGCTGCCAAACTGATATTCCTGGAGCCCAGATCTGACCAATGGCTTCCCTGTTTGAGAATATCCAATGTTTCCCTTTGCCTCTAGGATAAAACATGAGTTCTTCTGTTTAGCATTGTGAAAGCCCTATATATTCTGATTCCAATCTATCTTTCCAACCTTGTTACCCATCATTCCCCTCAATTAATTTAGGTTCTAGACAAACTAGCCTCTTTGCCATCTGTTATGTTCCACTCCTGTGCCCTTGCCCAGCCTTAGAATTCTTAGATTAAATGCTCTCCATCCTCTTCTCTTCATATTGAAAGCCCCAGGATCCTTCAAGCCTCAGCTCAACTTCTACCTTCTTTGTTATCATTCAGTCACATCTAACTCTTTATGAACCTATTTAGGGTTTTCTTGACAAGGATACAGGAGTGGTTTGCCATTTCCTTCCCCAGCTCATTTTACAAATGAGGAAACTGAGGTAAAAGGGGGAAGTCCCTCAGCTAGTAAGTGTCTGAGGCTGGATTTGAATTCAGGACTTCCTGTCTCCAGGACCAGTGCTCTCTCCACTGTGCCATTTGACTGAAAGGATTTTTTCAGTCATCTAATTCAAAATGAATCCCCATTATGCCTATCAATTTGGGGAATGGCTGAATAAGTTATGGGATATAAAAGTAATGGAATATTAATGTTCCATAAAAATGATGAGCAGACTGATTTTTAGGAAAGCCTGGAAAGAGTTGAATGAACTGATGCTGAGTGAAGTCTGCAGAACCAGGAGAAAGAACACTGTATACAGCAATAAAAAGATTGTGTAATGATCAACAATAACAGATTTGAGTCTTCTCAGCAATTCAGTGATCCAAAGCGGTTCCGATAAACTCTGGATGAAAAACACCATCTATATCCAAAGAGAGAACTATGGAAAATGAATGTGGATCATCACATAGTATTTTCACTTTTTTCTTCCTTCTGCTTTTTTTCCTTGTAGTTTATCCCTTTTGTTTTGATTTTTTTCTCTCCCACCATGAATCATATGGAAAGATGTAAAAAAGTACATGTATAACCTAAAAAAAAACTTTAAAAAAGTGAATCATTGCTATACCTGATTCAGCTTCCACTTAACATTATCCACAGAGGGGTGATGGATTCATCACCATCCTAGGAAGCCCATCCATCCAAAGTAACTTCCTCAAGGTCATGTTTTGTATCCAAGGGATACTTGAAATGGATCTTCAAGACTTTTTCCTTCAAATTCATAGGCCATAAATAGAATCACAGGGTCTTTTTAGAGCACTTGGCGATCATTGGAGTCTAGGGGCCTGAGGTATAGAATGTGATAGGAGTTCAATAAATAATGATTGACACATTTATAGAATCATGGGAGTATAGGATTTTAATCTGGAAGGATTTCAGATATCATTAAATCAAAACCCCTCGTTTTATAGGAAACATGGGAACTAGTCACTAAGCTCAGTTTTTATGAGCATGGGCAGAGTACCTCTGATGTAGTTTGAGAGTTTGCTTCTGGGAAGGTGAAGAGACCATGGAGACATGTACAGATTATTCTGTACCACATGAGGAAAGAGGACCCCCTTTGATTGCCTGTGCTTTTCAAAAGAACCAGAACAGCGTTTCAAAGGCATTGTTCCATCTAGTTCTATTTTTCTTGTTTTTTTTTTTTTTTTTAACTTTTCTCTCCAGATAATTTCTTTCTAATATTCGGTGGGAAACAATACTGTATGAGGAAGGGTTTTGGACCCTCTCCCTCCAAGGCTGACACATAGCCACGGATACAGGCCTTGGCTATTTGCCTTGGTATTTGTTCATTCATTTTAGGTGAAAGAGATCAGTGTGGAAACCTAATCTTGTGAATTCTGAAAGGTCAGGAGAGTAAGGCACCCAAGGTCCAGGATGCCAGAAGTAAAGTGCATGCTGGCTTGGCAGCTGGCCCACCCAGCATCCTTAGGACCCTATCCAGCAATAAATGAGATGAGGATTCATCTTTCATCAAAGTGCCATTTGGATGTGAACTTGGAAGGGCACCAACAATTGGGAGAAACCACTTTTAGTTTGATCCTGCTCTCTCCAGGAAGAGTGTACCCCGAGGTTTTGAAGGAAAGTGTTTATAATTGCATTTTCTTTATTTTCAAAATAAATATCTATCAAAGCTAATTGATATTAAATGGTTTAAATGAAATTGAGTGGCTCACAGTGGGAATGGGGTTCAAGCAGTTATCAGGAGAGATAGCAATGGTGGCCACCAGAGGGAAAGACTGGGGATTCAGTGGCTAACATTAATTAAGAATGAGGGTTCAAGCAGAGTAAGAGAGAAGAGAGATTTTTAGCCCTTCAGAGGCATTCCTTGAACCTTAAAAGAGAAATATGACTGATCTGGCTATGAGAAGTGAGTTCAGAGAGTATTCAGTACATAGACATTAGGAAACAGACCAGAGGAGAAAAGCAATTTCCCAGGATCACACAGTAATGGACAAGGGTTGTGCCAGAAAATTGGGTTTGATGGGAAAACTTTTTTTCCCCGAATTAACATGGAAGTTGATCATTACTTCTAGGAAAGCAGCAGGACCCTCTTTCATCTCTGCTCTGTGCTATAGTTTCTCCACCTTGAGAAAGGAATAATTGCCATGTGACAGGAAGACGATAAGGATCCAAATGAAATCGGCCCATCAGTCAGTAAATCAACAAGTGTATATTAAGCACTTGTACCAGGCTAAGTTCTAGAAATACAAAGAAATAATCAAAAGAGCTCCCATTCTTTTTTTTCTTTTCTTTTTTTTTATTATAGCTTTTTATTTACCAGATATATGCATGGGTAATTTTTCAGCATTGACAATTGAACCTTTTGTTCCAACTTTTTCCCCCTTTCCCCCACCCCTTCCCCCAGATGGCAGGTAGACCAAATACATGTTAAATATGTTAAAGTATAAATTAAATACAATATATGTATACATGTCCATACAGTTGTTTTGCTGTACAAAAAGAATCAGACTTTGAAACAGTGTACAATTAACCTAGGAAGGAAATCCAAAATGCAGGCGGACAAAAATGGAGGGATTGGGAATTCTATGTAGTGGTTCATAGTCATCTGCCAGAGTTCTTTCGCTGGGTGTAGCTGGTTCAGTTCATTACTGAAGAGCTCCCATTCTAATGGGGGAAATGACATCCAAGTCACTAAGTGCATACAAGAGATACACAAAGTGGATGACAGGTTATCTCAGAGCAAAGGCATCAGTAAGTGAGGGGAATGGGAAAGACCTGCATGCTAATGAGGGAAACAACATGTAAATATCCAGGAATATGTGATATGTACAAAGTACATGGAGACAATCAAAAGGGAAGGTGAATGAGGAAGGACTTCCAAAGAAAGTGGGCTTTGGGTTTAGTTTGATGAGGGTGAATGTAGGGGGCTGAGAATTCCAGACACAGGGGATGACTATTCCAGAGACCCTGGGAGACAGGAGATGGGATATTGTGTGCCAGAAACTGCTGTTGGGCCAGCATTGCTGCATGATGGGGGGGAGGGCTTTGAAAATGTTCTCAGTGCAAGACAGATGTAAGGTAGGCGTATTATTGCTGGAACTGCAAATGAGTCACAGCTCATCACTTCTAGGAACTTATTCACTTCATCTCTCTCAATCAACCCCTGATCAACAAGCATTTTATTAAGTCAACTTGACAAGCATTTATTAAACACCTATTAGGTTCCTGGCACAAGTATCTAATGATAGGAAGAAAGATAAAAGATAGGGCCAGCCCTTTATGAGTTTCTAATCTAATGGGGAGAGATTAATTCAATAAAGGCTTACTGTGTTTCAGGCCTTGAGCTCCATGCTGGGAGTAAAAAGATAGTTCCTTTGGTTTTGGGGGCCCTGCCTCTCTCTGGCTTTTTCCTCTGGATTTTCAGAACAGATGTGAGGGGGCTTGTGAAAGGGATTACTAAAGAGGAATGTGTGTATGTATCAGGAGTGGAATGGGGGCCAGGGAACTGTTTCCCTCCTGACTTCTCACACTCCTCCCCCACCCCTAAATCCTTGTGCTGGCCCAGGTGGATCTCAGCTGGCTTCTGGGAAGGAAGAGATTGTTTTCCAAATGATTAAATCTACCCACAGGAAACAACATTTGGACCTGGAACCAAAGCTTTCCAATAAATCTGCTGTTGGAAGCCTCCTCCGTTCCTTGGCTCAAACCCAACTCACTTGCAAGTCAAGTCATCACCCTTGCGATGTCACGGGTTCTCTTTGAGAACAAGGACAGATAACAACATGAAGGGCTCAGCTCTCCCACAGTCTTGGAAGCAGATGAGAAAACTGTTATCTGAGATCTGATTCAGAGTCCCCTACCAAATAAGGAGCAAGGATGGGAGGAGGGTGGGTCGGATATTTGTGCCTTCTATTTGCTGGCTGATTAGAAGGACTCTACTCCCTCTGTTCAGTGAATGCTGATGGCACACGGGATTGTGCAACCCTCTTCAGGGACGCTGCCTGGGTGGAAGGTTGAATTGTAAGTCTTTAAAGATTCTGAGATTTGTCATTCTGTGCTGAACACAGAACAATAACCAGGCCGGGATGACCATGGCATTGAGCCAGGGCAATGAAATTTCAAGGACTCAAAAGTTGAACACATACAATCCTTTGTCAGCTAGAAACTCGAACCTAATTGGCAACGTTGGTTAAAATAGGAAGCTACCAGATGTACCCATCTGCGAGCCAGTAGAGTAACCGATTTCCTCTGGCTCTGCTGAATCTGTCTTAATTACTTCTTGTATTTTTGGTTTTGTCAGCATATGGAGTGCCGGCCTTGCAGTTAGAAGGCCTGGGAGTCGAAGAGCCCCTCTGACACATATTGTCTGTGGGATCTAAATCAGTCATTGAACCAGTCCATCAGGGAACTAAGATTTTATTTATTTATTTTAAGCGGAGACTTTAGATTATAAAGCAGGTGATTAAAAAATGATTACCAAGAGTTTCTTGTGACAGTGAAATCACAGGTCTAGACAAGCAAATTATTTTCATATTACACATTTCACAGTTGATTTGATGCAATACTTTTTGCTGTAAGGAATGGGAACGGAGGATGGGGAGGGGGAGATGCTGTTTTCTCCAGGTGCCAAAAAGGACTTTTAAAAGCTCGGAATGAAAAGGTTCCCTGTTTTTACCAAGAGTCATGGCCCATGGGAGCCACAGAGAGCAGTGGGAAATTGAAGAGATGAGAGAATGTCTAACTCACTCTGCTGGGTCCTTGAAGGTAGACATACATGGGGGGTGGTTTCTCTGACAGCCAGGACAGAGTAGGTAAGCTGGCATCTGGGCGCCCCAAGGACATATGGGGGATGGGGATAGCATAGACCCATGGCCTGGCTTGTGTCCAACAGTCATTAAGTTTATCTCTGAACATTAGTTCCCCTCTTAATATATGACGGGCCATTTTGATCAGATAGAGAGGCAATGGGGGGTTGTAGAAAGAGCATTTGGTTTAGAACTAGAGACTCCAGATTGTAGTCCTGGTCTTGCCACTTCTTACCTTGTGATCTTGCACAAGTGATTTCACCTGTCCCAAGTTTGCTTCTTCCTCTTTAAAATCTTGGATTTTGTTGTGGTTCAGTCATTTTTTTTTTCAATCATGTCCAACTCTTTATGACCTTAATTTTAGGGTTTTCTTGGTAAGAGATACTGGAGTAGTTTCCCATTTCCTTCTCCAGCTCATTTTACAGAGGGGCAAACTGAGGCAAACAGAGTGATTTGTCCAGAATCACACAGCTAGGAAGTGTCTGAGGTCAGATTTGAACTCAGGAAGATGAGCCTTCTTGTGTATATACCACCTAGGTGATTGATACACGTGTTCATGTGTGTATATACAAATATATGCATATATAGTTAGGTACATACATGTATCTATACACAGTGTAGCTAATAATTATGTAACAAAATATTATATAAATAACAATAGCTAATCATCATATAACAAAATATTATACAAATAATAATAGCTAATCATTATATAACAGCTATACATATATGCACACACATGTGTATATATAGATACTTATGTGTACAAAACTATTATAGCAAACAGAACTTTTGAATGCTGTGGATAAGTTCAATTTCTTTGGCAGTATACTTCCCAGGGATATACATATTGATAATAATATTGCCAGAGCTGCCTCAGTATTTGGGAAGTTCTGAAGGAAAGTGTGAGAGAGGAGAGATATTAGACTGACTATCAAACTGAAGCTCATTGTTATGTGACTGGGAAACCTGGACAGTCTACCGGCTCCATGCCAGTAAACTGAATGGCTTCCATTTGAATTGTCTTAAGAATATTCTGAAGGGTAGAACAAAAGCTTTGGCAATTGTCAATGTTGTAAAATTACCCATGCATATATCTGATAAATAAAAACTATAAAAAATATATATTCTGAAGGGACAGCTAGAATAGAGCACCAGCCCTGAAGTCAGGAGGACCTGAGTTCAAATTTGGTCTCAGACATTTAACACTTCCTGGCTGTATGACCCTGGGCAAGGCACTGAACCCCAATTGCCTTAGCAAAATAATAATAACAATAATATTCTGAAAATCACCTGGCAGGATAAGGCACTGGACACTGAGTCACCCTTTCTCAAACTAAACTGCCAAGCATTCAATTCTCCTGCAGAGAGCACAATTCTGATGGGCTGGCCATGTTGTTCAAATGCCAGATCTATTCGTCTATTTTATGGAGATCTCACATAAGACAAATGCTCAAATGGAGGTCGGAAGAAGGGATACCAGGACCCACGTCTCAAGGTCGCGCTGAAGAATTTTGGAATCCTTTGGGAGGCATGGGAGACGATGTCACGTGGCTGCCCTGCATGGTGTACCTGTTTCCAAGAAGGCGCCATGTTCCATAATGAAGCAGAATTGCACTAGCTGAAGAGGAATGCAAGATGTGCAAAGTCAGAGACTCCAGTCCCAATGTCCATTCGGATTATCTGCGTCCGGCCTGTGGTGGAGCGTTCTGAGCTCCTGTTGGTCTGGTCAGCCACAGTCGGACACACTGTTAACTCGACTCTAACATAGCCATGCTATTTGGGTCTTCCTCAAGAACAAAGGATGAACCACCGCCATGTGGGTATATATGCACATATGTGTGTATGTAAAATATGTATGTTTATGCACATATGTATATTTATGAGAGCTTACATTCTATCAGAAACAACATATATAGACATATGTGTGGATGAATATACATAATTATATATGTATATAGATTAATATGTAAGCTCTCTGAGGATAGTGGCTATTTCATTTTTTACTTTATATACCCAGTGTAGCACAGTACCCCACAGTGTAGCTAATAATTATATAACAAAATATTATATAAATAATAATAGCTAATAATTATATAACAATATATTATCTAAATAATAGCTAATAATTATATAACAAAATACTATATAAATAATAATAACTAATGATTATATAATAAATATGATCTAATGAAATGTATAAATAATAATAGCTAATAATTATATACCAACATATAATGTAAATAATAATAGCTATAATTATATAATAAAATATATAAATAATAATAGCTAATAATTATATAACAAGATATATAAATAATAATAGCTAATAAACATATAATAAATATTATCTAATAAAATATATAAAAATAGCTAATTATAACAAATTATAATAGCTAATAGTTATATAATAAAATATTATATAACAAAATATAAAAATAATAATAGCTAATAATTATATAACTAAATATTATATAAAATTCTATAACAAAAATGCTTGACGTATATTATCTCATTTGATCCTCTGGACAACTCTGTGAGGTGGGTGCTATTATTATCCCTATTGTAGAGATGAAGAAGCAAGCTGAGACCAAGTGACTCGTGAGGGTTATTCATCGAGTAAGTGGGATCTGTACTCGGGTCTTTTCCTGCCCCCAAATTCAGCTCTCTGCCCACTATACCATGTACCTGATGGACTTTCTTTGTGAAGGACTTGAGGCTAGAGAGCCTGCTGAAGGGGAAGGCTAGATCAGAAAGAGAGCACGGACTGGGGAGAATAACTATGGCTCAGAGGAGCTCCGCCAGCCAACCCTCTCATTTTGCAGATGGGGAAATAAGCCCAGAGGTGTTAAGGGCTTTGCCCAAAGTCACATGGGTAGTAGGAGGCTGAGTCAGAATTTGAACCCATTGCCCCAAGCTCCCCCTATCCTTTTTGTGAGGTTCTTTCAGACCCAGTCTGGAGGAAAAAGGAAGAGGGATCGGGAGGAGGCCACCCCTGTTCTCTAGGTGTCCTGGCTCCTCCAGGGCAGGAAGGAACTGGTCAGTCCTCAGGCGCCCAAACTGGGACAGCTGACTTGAAAAGCAGGGCAGTTCCAGAAAGAGTCGAGGAGGAAGCTGTGGGCAGGCTGTGTTAAGGGAAAGTTGAACCCATGAGTCAGTTCCTGTGCTGGAAGGAAGAACTTGGGCGTCAGCTCTGGATCTGATAATTATAGCCTAGAGAAGGAACCCATTGAACTGCCCCTCCCCCAGTGACCTCCTCCCAGGGGGCCCTGAAAGGTCTCCCTGTTCTGAGAGGAGACGGTTGGCATCGGTTTTATACTGAGGCCAGCAGAAGGGCCAGTCCAGTGGAAAGAACGCCCCACACTGTGCCCTCAGCCTGCCAGCCTGGAAGATGGATCAATATGTCATTGATTTAAATGAAAACTCCCTCTGCAGCAGATGCCTCCGAGCACTAACATTCGCTGCTGTGTTTGCTGCTGCATCGGAAGTGGGCTGCTAGGCAGGGATGCATTTGAATTAAGGGGTTGTTCAAGCTCAGCAGAAGGGCAGAAGGCCAGGACTCCAGGGAAGGGATGCTGGAGGAAAAAGGCTTTGGGAAAGGCCTACCCAGAGCCTTGATCTTGGGGCTTGGGAAGGACCTATTCAACCCAAGAAAGGCTCTCTTCCCCAGCCCTGCCCTGGCCCCAAAGCACCTCCATCTCTTCTCCTTCTCCCATGAGAGCCGGGATAGAGATAAGGCATCAGAGATGGAGAATAAGGAACAGAAAGCAAGAGAGGTTTTGCAGCATTTTCTTAAAAAATGGAGAGAGAACTGGAGGAAGAAGCATATTGGACTCTACATAATACTCTACATAATAGAATTTCCTTTATTTGTTCTACCATGTCTAGGCAAATTCCTCTTTGATGTAGTATGTGTTAGAATAGATTGTAAGCTCCTTGAGGGCAGGGGTTTTGTTTTTGCTTCTTTTTGTAGAAAACTGGGAATGTAGATGGTCCAGATCAATCTACTGATTTTCCAATTGTCAACTTCTTTGTATTTCCATCACTTTGCGAAGTTTCTAGTATACAGTTGGCATTTACGAAATGTTTTATTGATGATCAGAATGAAAATAAAATAAAAGTAAATGTGAGTTCCTTGAGGGCACTCAGTACAGTATCTCATACATGATGAAGTCTAGAATTGGGGTGCCTAAATGAAATTAGGTGTAATTGAGGTCTAGTGGCAGGTTCGGGGTACAGGGAGTCAAACAGAGCTCCCCTGAAACCCCTTTGGATTCGGCGCAAGGATACGAAGTTAAATGAGGTCTACTAGCGGCTCAAGAGTTCCCAGTAAAGGAATTTACAGATCCAAAAACCTAGATTGATAAAAGAGGTTTATTGTGGTGTTTGGAAGTAAGGTTAAAATCTAGTTAGTTAAAGGTGAAGGTAGAGATAAGAGGGCACCAAAAACAATGTTCCAGTGGGCAGAGAGTCTTTGGTGCCAGGTATGGTGCTGGCATGTTTGGAACCTCTGCAAAGAGAGGACTCCAGTCTGGTTCTTTTATAAGGGAGAGATTTAGGTAAAGGGGCCCGTGGGTGAGTCCCAAATTAACTCCTCCCTAGGTTTCAGTGAAGGCTAGAATTTGCTTGGTGGGGGTTTGGGAAACCTGAGCAGATCATTAGAATGGGGGTTGGGGCAGCCCAAGTTGGCTCAGATCCTGTGAGGGCTGAGACAGACCCGGATCTCCTATTGGAATTCAAAGGGGTGCTTTTGACCAGGATTTGCGAATCAAAGGTCCTGCTTTTTGAATTGATAATGCATCAGCTAGAAGGGAGTGGGAATCAGAAAGGAATAAATCAATCTGAAAGGACTAGTTTCTTAAAGGGACCACACCCCTCATCAGTACATGGTGTTTTATAAATGTTCTATTAATTATCTATCCATCCATCCATCCATCTCTCTCTATTCATACATTCATTCCTCTACATCCATTATTTGTCTATTATCCTTTCACCCTTCTGTCTGCCTTCTTATTTACTTTATCTTTCTCTATAGTTTGCAGTTTCATCCACTCATTCTTTTATCTATTTTCCTCTCTGTCTTTATCTCTTTTTGTCTCTCTCTCTCCCTCTTTCTCTTCATGTCTCTCTCCCTCCTCCTCCTTTCCTTCCTCCCTCCCCTCTCCTTCCTCCTCTCTTTCCTCTTCCTTTCCTCTCTTCCCAAATTTTATTTTTAAAATTCTAACCTTAATAAACACCAAATAAGCATTTTTACATATAAAATAGAACTGAAAAAGAGGATTGTATGTGAAACTTTATTACCCATAGTTCACCTTTATTTTAAAATATATAAAATTCAATTAAGCTTTACTAGTTTAATAGCTACCTTTAAAGCATATCATAAATTAAACTAAGCTTTTTATAATTTAATAAGTTTAATAATACACTAAAAACTTGGGATACTTTGTAAATAACTAGTCCTATTTGTCTATTATTTAAAATGTAAGTGCCTCTTATTTTTTTTTCTTTCTTAGCTTAAAGTTTGCACTAAGATATTTGGACATTCTGTAATACCATATCTTATTTGTCTTTCTATTATTAAAAACATTTCAATAATTCTCTTTATTTTCCTTCTTTCTCTTTTTGGCTGCCCCATCCCCAGTTCTGTTTTCCTTTTCACCTCTTCCAATCAAAAAAAAAAAAAAAAAAAAAAAAAAAAGGAAACAAAACTTTTGCAACAAATATGCAAAGTTAAGAAGAATAAATTCCCACATTGTCTGTTTCTGAAAATGTATTTCTCTTTCTGCTCTTCTAGACTAATTTCCTCATCAGCAGCTGGTCCTGAAGAATTATGATTGGCTAGTTCACTGATTAGAGTTCTTAAGTACTTCAAAGTTGACAAAAACAAAGACAAAGTGTTGACAATGAAGTCGTTAATTGTCCTCCTTTTTGCCATCTGCATCAGTTCATACAAGTCTTCTCTGGTTTCTCTGAGATCACTCTTTTCATTAATTTTTAAGGTGCATAATATTCCATTTGTGCATTTAGTTCTATCTAAATGACACTTCTGTACAGCATATCTGACTTCTGTCTCCATTATTCAACTTATAGCCACCCACCTGGTTCAGGCCACAATCACTCTTTGCCAAAACTTGCAAAAAAAACTACCTCTTCTCTCTGATCCTAAGCTCTTTATAGAGCTGCCAAGATAAACTTGCACAAATCTGCGTCACTCCCACCCTAGAAGTTTCTGTGGCTCCCTATTGCCTTGCCTCAAGGATAAAATATAAATTTTTGAGTTTGATATTTAAAATTTGGTTCTACCCTCTTTTTTCAGAATAACTAACATGTTTCCCATTATTCACTGTATAGTCTAGCCAAACAGGTCAGCTTACTGATCCTTGAACACAAAAATATATTTCCTACTTCTGTACAAAACTTAAAACATATTCTCTTATCTTTGCTTCTTTGATAGATAGCTGGTGACATGGTTGATAGAGCATTGGCCCCGGAGTAAATTAAGACCTGATTTCAAATTCAACCTCAAACACTTACTAAGCTGTGCGTTATTAGGCAAGTCACTTCATCTTTTGTTGCCTCAAATTTTTCAGCTATAGTACTTACCTTCCACAATTGTTGTGAGAGCAAATGAGATATTTATAAATTGTTTATCACAGTCCCTGGAACATAGTAGGCTCTTAACCAATATTTATTGATTGAAAATAAGATATTTTGTAAAATGCTTAGCACAGTGCCTGAAAAATTAATGTTTAAAAGTTAATGAATATTTTCAGCAATACAATGATCTCTGATTACTTGAAAGGACTTAAGATGAAAGATGCTATCCATATCCAGAGAAAGAGATGATTGTGTCTGAATATAGATTGAATCATACTATTTTTTGGGGGGAATCTTACAACATTGATTTTCATGTAAATGTTTTACATAACTTCACATGTGCCTTAATGGAGGGTGGGAATAGGGAGAAAGGGAAAGAATCTGAACTCAAAATTTTCAAAACAAAAATTGTTTTACATGTAACTGGGGAAAATAAAAATATCAAAAAGAAGAAATGATGCAAAATTAAAAAAAAAAGTAGAAACTTCTTTCAAAAAATAGTTAATGAATCTTTATTGACTATAGATTGAAAATAAGGTATGTGTAAAATTCTTACCCTGGCAGATAGTGGGCTCTTAATGTCCATTGATTTTTTTATTTTTTTTTTTTGAGGCTGGGGTTAAGTGACTTGCCCAGGGTCACACAGCTAGGAAGTGTTAAGTGTCTGAGACCTGATTTGAACTCAGGTCCTCCTGAATTCAGGGCTGGTGCTCTATCCACTGCACCACCTAACTGCCCCATGTCCATTGATTATTGATTGAAAATAAGATATTCACAAAATGCTTAACACAGTGCCCGACACAATTAATAGCTAATAAATGTTTAACAGCCAATTAATAGTTAATGAAGGTTTGTTGATTGGCTATTAATTGAAAATATAGCATGCTTAGAAGATCTGGCATATAGTGGACTCTTAAATGTCTATTGATTGAAAATAAGATAATATCTCTAAAATATTTAACACAGTGCAAAGCATATAGTGAGTTCTTAATACTTGTGTCCATCCCCCACTACATGTAAGCTCTTTGAGGGCAGTGCCTAATTTTGATTTGTCTTTAGATTTAAGTGCCTAGCACAATACTTGGCACACAGTAGGTGCTTAACGAATTTGGATTGGATTGAAAGCTCATTTTCTTTTGTCCTGTCCTCAGTGCAAATGAACAAGAGCACTGAACAAGAGCAGCCAATTATGTCTGAGACAGCTTTGTTTGGTCATTCCCATTACAGAGTTCCTCTGGCTCCCACATTTTTAAGAGAAATTCTAAGCAGGAAATTGTTCTCTCTGACTTTCTTGCTGGTTTCTTCATTGATGGGGAAGGGCTTAGTCTTCCCCCACTTGGTATGACAGGCTGCTCTCATCTCCTGTCTGTACTATCGGGTCTTAGCTCCTAATCATACCATGCTTTGCTTTTCCATTTAACTCTTTCCCAGCCTTCTTGACCTGCTGGCCCATTATCACCCAGAATCCCAGATAGATCTCTACCTTATTGCTTGGGGTGGGGGATGGTGGTGGTGGTCTTGTAGCAGATCTCTATCCACGGGACTGAAGGGCAACAGGGCAATAAGACTTGAGAGGTTATAGCTTTTCTTGGTCTTTGCTTCCTTATCTCTGAATTTCTGAATTGGAAGTGATCTCAGAGGCTGTCTCCTCCAATCCATGTAAGAATTGTCTCCACATCCAACTCTATTGGGGTCATCCAGCCTCCACTTGAGTACTTTAATTGATGGGGAGCCCCCTTCCAAGGTGATCCATTCCACTTTTGGTTGACTCTCATCAGTAGAAAGGTTTTCCTTAGACCCTCACTTTTCTCCTTTGGTGCCAAGGAGATAATAATAATCCCTTTTACATGAAAGCTTTTTGAGAATTTTGTCGTCTCCTCTCCCTCAGCCCCACCATTAGTGGCAGAACAGCTAAAGGGCACAGTGAATGGAGCCCTGGTCCTAAAGCTCAAGACCCCCCCCCCCAAGTTTATTTCCAGATTTTGACACCTATTAATTCTGTGATCTTTGGCAAGTCACTTAATCTCTGTTTACCTCATTTTTCTCACCTGTAAAATGGGGATAATAATGACTTCTATATTCTAGGATAGTTTATAGAATGACATATTTGTAAAGTACTTATCCTAGTGCTTGGCACATAGTAGGCATTCTATAAAAGCTTGTTCTCTTTCTTCCCCTCCTCCTAGTCTTCTCCCCTTTTTCCTTTAATTGATTGATTTAATTTCCTAGTCTTTTCACTTCTGGATATTCCATTTTTTCAGTGCTTTTTTCTGTACCTAGGACAAAGGGTATCCAGTCAAGAAGACTTGAATTGGAATTCTTCCTCAGACAATTTAGCTGTGTGACAAGTCACTTAATCAGTTTTTCTGGATGTTTCCTCATCTGCGAAATGGGGATATTAACAGCATTATTGTGGAGATCAAATGAGTTAATGTATTTAAAAGCAATTTGCAAAACTTAAAGCACCATATAGGTATTGCTATTAGCCTTAAAATAAGATTGTGATACCCATTAACTAAAATCAGCATTCTCAATGTGGTCTGATCAAGTGAAAATAGAGTAAGATGGTCAATCTCTTCTTATGCACATTTGTTATTGGTTTTGTTCAGTCATTTTTTTCTGTCATTTCCAACTGATTCTTCACACCCTTGTTTGGAGTTTTCTTAGCAAAGTTACTGGAGTGTTTTGCCATTTCCTTCTCCACTTAACTTACAGATAAGGAAACTTGGAGGCAAACAAGGTTAAGTGACTTATCCAGAGTCACATGACTCCTAAGTATCTGAGCTGGATTTGAACTCAAGACTTCCTGATTCCACTTCCTGACCCAGTCCTCTATTTTACTGCACCACCTAGCTACCTTTATCTTAATTATCTTAGGAAATATAAAAATAACCCATCCTACAGGATCACCCATTCTGAGCTGCCTCATTGAAAACATCTAGTGTTTCTTTTCAATTTTTTTATTTTAAGATTCTCAAGGTTTTTAAAGATTCATCAACTTCTTCCAACATGCTAACCCGGTAATTCTGAACTCTCTTCTCTTTTCCTTGTTAAATACTGACCCAGTGACATATCTTCTTTGTTCCAGAGGTACTTGGGATCTATAGACTGTTCATGTCCACCTGTTAGGAAGCTGAAAACTGATCCCATAAGGATCGTCATCAGTGTCCCCAAAGTGCTTAGGTAGAGGTAGGAAAGGGAATATAAACTATTCATTAGAAAACTTCTTTTGAAAGACGTTCTCCAGGGCACCAAGAGTGAGTATTCGGAGAAGCCAGTAAAATTCAGAGGCAAGCTCCTACTAGCCCCGGTACAGTTTGCCACAGAAAGAGGTAAAGGTAATGTCCTGGAAGGAGGTGGAGGGTAAAAATAAGCCCCAACTCCAGCCCATATCGAAAAAGAAAATCCAAACATCAGACCGAAAAAAGAACCGAGCGAGTTGGCGTAGGGATTTAAAAGTCCCAGAGTAAAGAGACCCAACAGAGGACCTCCAATCATCCCGAATATGCTGAGGGCGGCCTGTAACAGGCCTCCCATTAGGGAGGCCAGGGCAGCCATCCCGATACAAAGTATCCCGAAGAACACGCTTATTCCTTGAGAAAGTAGAGACAGTTTCCTCTGAGAAGGGGAAACCAGCTGCGGTTTGATGAGGTCTTCAACAGTTACGGCGGCTAGAGCGGTGATGCTGGTGGACACGGTGCTCAGCGTTCCGCTGTAAGCGCTGGACACAAAGAGCCCGGGCAGGCCGGGGTACTCGTGGAGGATGTTCACGGCCAGGTAGGGCATGAGCTGATCCGGGGCGCGGATCTTGTGGGACGTCCACGGGTCGCAGTTGCGAAACATTGAGTAGAGGGACAAGCCACTGAGAACGGCGCAGGTCAGGATTACCCAGAGCCCCAGGAGGTTTAAATAAAGGGCCAGTCTTGCGTGGTTTTTGCTTTTACAGGCCAGGTATCTCTGCACCTGGGACTGGTTGACGCCATAAATGCTGGTCCACGTGAAGGTGCCGCCTATGATAATTGTCCAGAAAGTGTGTCTCTGTAAAGGATTCGGATTAAAGTCCCATATTTCTAATCTTCCTCCTTCCTCGGCGTGCTCCATGACGGTACTTATTCCACCTTGAAGTCTCGCTGTCTGTATGATAACGGAAGAAAACCCGGCCACCATGATCACGGACTGGAACACGTCGGTCCAGATGACGGCTTTGAGGCCTCCCAAGGTGCAGTAGAAGGTACAGACGAGGCCCGTGGTCACCACCACCCCCCAGAGCTCAAAACCCGTGACTTGATTCAAAGCGAGCGCTGGAGCGTAAATCACGATTCCGGTGTAGAGGATGGTCTGAGTGATGAAGAAAACGGTTCCGAGGAGGCGGACTAGCTTATTGAATCGAAGCTCCAGGTACTCGTAGGTGCTGTTGATCCGGAGCCGGTAGAACACGGGCATGTAGACCTCCGTGGTGATGATGACCACCAGGAGGTAGGAGATGCAGAAGAGCGAGAACATGGCCCCAAAGCGGTAGACCTCAGCCGGGGTGCCCAACACGGTGACTGCCGACATGAAGCTGGCCGTGAGGGATAATGACACGGGGACCCCCGACATCTGGCGGCCCCCCATCAGGAATTCCGTTTCCGTCTGCTTGCCTCTTTCCACCCAAGCGTAGTAGACCCCGATAGCGGCTGAGATGAGCAACGTGAACATGAACACCATGTAGTCCCATACTGTGAAGTCTTCCGCCATGGTGGCAGCTCACTCTGTACGTCCGGGCCTTGGGAAGATCCAATCTTAAGGGCGGATTTAGATGCAGGATGATGAGTGACTTGGGAGATAGAGGATGATGAGTGACTTGGGAGATAAGTGTAAGGGATACAGATGGCTAGGGCCCTCAGGTGGAAGAATAATTCATCCTCCTATTTCTGGGGCCCTAATGCCTTCCGAGTATATTATGGCATTGCTCCTCCCTGGACTCTAGTAGTATGCGTTCTCTTCGGGGTGATGTGCTTGTTTATTAGTCTCCTGGTTACTGCCCACCATTGTTCCACTGAGCACATGACTTCTGTGAGGTAGTGCTTGCCCAGGTCATAGAGCTTCTCTCTGCCGCCAATTTTTGCATTCAGTGGGAAAGACTTACCTCTTTTCAATAAAGATCCCTATTAACTCTATCTCTGTCTCTGTCTCTGTCTCTGTCTCTCATCTCTCTCTCTGTCTCTGTCTCTATTTCTCTGTCTCTCTCTTTCTCTGTCTCTCTGTGTCTCTCTGTGTCTCTCTCTGACTCTCTCTCTCTCTCTCTCTCTCTCTCTCTCTCTCTCTCTCTCTCTCTCTCTCTCTCTCTCTCTCTCTGTTGAGTTTAAGCCATTTAAGGGAAGGACATTTCTCACAGGCCAAGTTCAGACTAAGGAAAAGTCTCAGTGACTTTTCTCCACATCTGTCCGTTCCCAGAACCTGGTTAAAAACTTTTCTCTCTAGAAGGAAGGCTTTTGTTCCCCAGGGGCCAAGGTCTTTTGGAGTACAGAATAGTCCACCGGTCAGAGAGCCCAAGTTCTTTAATATGTCTTTGAATAGCAAATTCCTTCTCACCAGGGCCAAGCTCTCTGTCCTAAGACTATTTCTACTGTAGGGTAAGAAAGCATATATAATTCTTGCTTAATTCCCTTATGGGGACTTGTAACCTTCAAGTACCTTCAAGTAATTCAGTACTTCTAACCTTCAAGAAGTACACATTTAGTAGGGAATATGAGTCGCATACAAAATAACTTTTAATTTAAACTAAAATGCCACTAGGCTGTAATAGAGATCCAAGCCAAGTTAAAAGGTAGAGGGCGGTTTGGGGTGGGTGATTTCAGGGAATGTTTCAGGGAAGACAAGGCCTTTGATCTGGGTCTTTAAAAATGATAGACAGTCCACAAGCAGAAACCGAGAATTGGCCGGCATAAAGAAAGTCATGGAAGTGGTAACCTAATTTGGGTGACATATAGGATGGGAAAGAAGGCTAGAAAGATGGATTGGAGCCATCTTTTGAAGAGTTTGGGCCTTATTTGTTGGATTCTGGAAGATTTTTGAAAAGTGGAAGGATGAGATCAGAGCTAGGTTCTCCTGGACAATTGGGTGGCTCAATGGATAGAGTGCCGGGCCTAGAGTCAGAAAGCAAGTAGTGATGATGGTGGCCACTATCATTCAGTCTTTTTCAGTCATGTCCGATTCTTTATGATCCCATTTCTTGGCAATGATATTGGAGTGGTTTGCCATTTTCTTCTTCAGTTCATTTTACAGTTTGGAAACTGAGGCAAACAGGGGTAAGTGACTTGCCCACAGTCACACAACTAGGAAGTGTCTGAGTCCAGATTTCAACTCAGTCTTTGGGACTCCACCTGGACAAGTCATTTAAAATCTGCTTGCCTTGATGGTTGGTTGATTGTTTGGGGAAGATGCTCCCCTCACTCAATCTTGTTGAAACCATTTGCCCAAGCAGTTACTGGGATGTGGCCACTGCTAATGCTACAGCTTCTAGGAGCCAGAGATGAGAGTTGAGAGAAAGGTAGACACCAACGGTAGTGAGCAACCGTTACACTAGAGCAACTGATAAGATTTAGGGGTAACAGAATGGAAGCTTCCAGAGCCTGGGTTCCTTGAAGGATGACAGTACCATTAATAGAAATAGGAAAATCTGGAGGAGGGATGAGGGGAGATAATGACTCAGTTTTAGATATGTTGAGTTTAATAGTCTATGGAGACATCAAGGTAGGATCAAGGAGGTGCCAGTTGGAAACATAAGATTCAGTCGATTTGATTTTAAACTTTTCTATATTCCACGCCTGTGTCTCTGGACTTTCTCCACCATATCATAGCAGCCTCCTCACTGTGGAAGTTCATTTTGTCCTTGTGGTCCCTTTCTCTGATTGGCTATTTCCTCCCACCTCCCTTTTAGGAAATTTTAATATTCTCCGGACTCTGTTCCTGACTTTTACCCTTGGCGCGGGTATCTTCTCCTCCTCCACTTTTCAGCTTTTATGTATTGCCATCCCCCCTTATAATGTAAATGCTTTGAGAGCAGGGATTATTTTTCTGTCTGCCTGTTTTTTTTTCCCCTCAAGCCCTTATTAAAGTGTGCAACACACATTAAACATTTAATAAATGCTTGTGAATTTGGTTTGATTTGATGTGATAACTTAAGAAAAAAGGTTATTTATATACTATCTCTTCCACTAGAATGTGAGCTCCTTGAGGATAGGGCTTTCTTTTTTTTTGCCTTTTTTTTTGGTTTCCCTATGTCCTTAACAGTTCCTAGAACATAGTAAGTGTTTAATAAATGCTGGATCCCTTGATTTGACTTGGTTTTACTGTAACGTGTTGTTGTCTCCAGAAGCTGCCGATCGCTCTCTGGGAGGAGATCTGCTGTGTCAACTCAAATCTCTCGGACAGATTCTTCTTCCTGTAGAGAACCGTTGTCTCCAGACAGTTGCCGTTAACTCTTGTCCAGAGAAGTGACTTCCCTTCCTGAAGAGGGCTGCATCAAGCCAGGTGTAGAGCAGAGACTCTCTATTTCTGGAGTGCTGCCCTCTTTATCCTCCCAGAGAATGGGCGTGATATAATGCAAGGGCTTCTGGGAAGAACCACTTCAACCAATGAACTTGCTCCTCCCAAGCACGCAAGCTCTTCCCCAGGAATTCACAAGTCAAACTACCAGGAAAGGCCGGAACTAGAGAATTGTCAAGTACCAACTTAGCACTTAGTAAGACCCTAATATCTCATTAGCTCATTAGCACTTAGTAAGAACCTATCAATTTACATATTGTCACTTCTGTTAGAATGTATATTTCTTTTTTGATTTTTATTCTTTTATTTTAATATTTCTTTTATTTAAAGCTTATTGTTTTCAAAACATACGCATAGACAGTTTTCAACTTTCATCCTTACAAAACCTTGTGTTCCAAAATTTTTCCCTCACTTCTCCCTACCCTCTCCCCTAGATGGCAAGTAATCCAACATATGTTAAGCATGTGTAATTCTTCTATACATATTTCCACAGTTATGTTGCACAGGAAAAATCAGATCAAAAAGGAAAAAAAATGGAAAGAAAACACAATGCAAGCAGACAACAACCAAAAGGTAAAAGGACTATGTTGTGATTCACACTCAGTCCCTCCCCCCCCCCATCCCCTCTCTGGTGTATATGTTTTTATATGTGAACATGTGCATGTATATGTATTTGCACAGATATGTGCATATGCTTATATGTGTGTTTGTGTGTCTGCATGTGTATTTATATATGTGTGTTTATTATGTGTATGTGTTTTATATGTATGCGTGCATATGTACGCATATGTGTCTATATGGCTATGTATGTGCATGTGCCAAAAACTTTAAAGTACTTTACGTGTTTTAGCTACATTTTCTTTAAAAATAAAACTCATTTTTATTTTATAATAAATGATTTAAAAAAAGAGAAAGCTTCCCATCTCGAGGTCAGAGAGCCAGGCCTTGCTTCCCCTCTCTGCTCCCAGGACAGTTTGGGCAGGTTTCCTGACTTCCTTATCTGAAGAAGGAGCAGGTGGGATTCAGTGATTTCCAAGTCCCTTCCAGCTCTTAATGTGGGAGCCAAGCATCCTCAGAGTAGAAAGCTGCATTCAGGTAGCAAGGTCCAATGGCCATGTTGGCTGTGTGCAATAAGTAAGGAAAAGAGCTTGCACTTTCTGGTTGGAGAAGCACATGCTCTCTTGCTAGGATTTGCCCATCTATTTGGGGTTCAGAGCATGGGTTAGAATTTTACTTTGATGGCTTCAGAACAGTTTCCTCCAATGACAATTACTTTCAGGGGGAAGATTTCCAGATTACACGGTCCTACCACACTATGCCTGCCTAACATTGACTTATAATAAACATGGTTGAGTTCCTCCACGTTCCAACACATTATGGAGAGATAATTTAAAAAATGCCTCTTCTGTCTAACACATCTGCTGCCTTTAGCAAAGAATCAACCCATTTCTAAGATTATGATGGCAACGGTTGAAAGTAACTTGTAGCTGGCAGTATCTCTTGAGGCTTGAGAGAATTAGTATTATTATTATCATCACTACGACTACGACTACTATTATTGTTGTTGTTATTACTTTTATTATAATTTCCTCCCCAACAGACCTCAAATAGAAACGATCCTAGAACAAAGCGCTACCCAACCAGAATTCTTTTGTTTTTTTATTGAATGTTCTTTCAACTATTAAAAAGTGGATAAAATAACTCTTTTTTTCCATTTCTCTTCCATCTTCCTCTCATTCATTCTTCTCTTCTCCCCTTTTTCCTTACTCTACTTTCTTCCCTATTTTCTTTATTTTCTCCTTCCATTTCTCCTTCCTCTCTTCTCTTCCTCCTGCAGAAAGGAGAGTTGGGTTCAAATCCCTCCTTGGATATCTGCTAGAGATCTAATAAGGTAGGTAATTGTTCCTCAGTTTACCTCTCTACAAAATGAGGGGTTTGCTGGATCCTTGGAGGTCCTTCCAGCCTTACGTGTATGATGCTATGATTTATGTGACCTTGGGCATGTCCCTTAATCTCCCTGGCCCTCCGGTTCCAGAAGGGCCTGGATGCACCAGGATCCCTTCCAGCTTTTAGTCCAGGAGTCTAGAACCCCCTAAAACCTTTCCTCTGCCACTTTGCCTGTAGTTGCTGGGCCTGCAGATGCACCATCTCCAAGGCTGATCTAGCTGGGGGAGCCAGGCCCGCTCAGGTGCTCCATCCTGGCCCAGCCTCGGCCCCAGGGTCACCTCCAGGCCTGGCCCCGGGAGGCCCTAGAGGCAGGGCTCTGCTTGGGCAGAGCTGCTGCGCATTAGTCAGGCCTAAATGACTTCAGTGAGCTCCCACGCCTGGGCCGCCTGCCCTACATCCCTTTGCAGAGGAAAGGACTTATTAGCTCATAAAACGACTGGGAGTGGGGTGGGGGTGGGAGGAGGCTAATTTGCAGCCCAACTCCCGGGGAATATAAATGACCGAATTTTCCCTGGCCCACAAGACAATAGCCGAAGGTTATCTGGTGCCTCGCACTGGCTGTTAATTAGAGGGACTGCTCAGATCATTAGTTTTTGGGCCCTCTCCCTCCTCACCCCCCTCCGCCCCATTCCTAATTAACCTGCCCTCCTCTCCAGGATTTGCATCCAGCCCAGCCGGAGGCTCCCTCCCTCCCCTGGCAGGTGAGAACGCTGATCCTCCAAACCCCCGGCTGCCTTGGGAGCTGGATGTGGGTGAGACCCGGAGTCCCTGCCCAGGGACCCAGCCCCAGGGGCTTGTAGCTTAGCGGTCCCTCTTTACAGAAAAGGAAACTGATTCTCAGGGACCAGCAATGATTTTGTGTTATACAGTGTTAGGGGCAGAGCTGGGAAGTTTAGAAACTAGGTCACCGGGATTGGAGCTCTCTCTGTCTCTTTGTCTGGGTCTGTGTGACTGTCTCTGGCTCTCACTTTGTCTCTCTCTGTCTCTCTGTCTCCCTCTTTGTCTCTGTTTCTCTGTCTCTGTGTCTGTCTGTCTCTCACTTTGTCTCTCTCTGTCTCTCTGCCTCTGTCAGTCTTTGTCTCTCTGTCTCCCTCTTTATCTCTGTTTCTCTGTCTCTGTAGCTCTGTCTGTCTCTCACTTTGTCTCTCTCTCTGTCTGTTGTCTATCTCTGTCTCTCTGTCTTTCACTGTCTGTCTCCCTCTTTATCTCTGTTTCTCTGTCTCTGTGGGTCTGTCTGTCTCTCACTTTGCCTCTTTGTTGTCTGTCTATCTCTGTCTTTCACTGTCTCTCTGTCTCTCTCTGCCTCAGTCAGTTTCTGTTTCTGTCTCTTGCTTTGTCTCTCTCTTTCTTGACTCTATCTCTATATGTCTCTCTCTATCTCTATCTGTATCTCTCAGTCTCTTGTCTTCTCTCTGTCTCTGTCTCTATTTGTCTCTGTCTGTTTCTCTGTCTCTATTTGTCCGTCTCTGTCTCTCTGTGTCTATATCTCTATTTCTATCTCTCTGTTTGTCTCTGTTTTTCCTCTTTTTCCCCTCCCTCCTCTTTCCCTCTCCTTCTCCTTCCCTCCTTCCCTCCTCCCTCTCCAATCTATGTTCTGTGTTCTAGCAATCCAGGTTCCAAGCAAGATCTCTTCCAGCTCTAACATTCTAAATTATATATTCTAATAACCTGTGTCTAAGCTGCTTTTTATCTCTAATAGTCAATATTCTTTGTTCTAGCAGTTCAGGTTCTAAAGGTTCTTCCATCTCCAATGTTCTGTGCTCTATACTCCAGAATTCTGTTTTTGAAGGTCCCATTTGGAGGATATAGGAAAGGGCTCTTTAATGGAGACATCATTTTAGTTTCTGTGTGGAAGGACCTGCATCTTTTGATGTTATGGGATTGCTTACTTTTATTTTTGTTGTAACATGGTACGTGAACATCATCAACTGAGATCATATCTGTAAAGTGCTTTGCAGATCTTAAAAAGGTATATAAATACAGGCTGTTATTACAATTTTTGTTAATATTTACTGATGAGGTTTGAATGCCCTCAATTCCTGGTGATCATGATGAAGAGGGACCCCCAAAATTGAAAATCCTTAAAAGAGAAAACCTCCTTCAACTCTGCCTCAGGGAGAGGACTCCATCCCAAGCACAAACAGTTTCATCTTTGTTATCTGGGTGGAGATGGCTCAGTCCCGAAACTCATTGAATTCAATTCAAATTCTAGCCCTAGCTGAAACCCAAGCCAACCTGGGACTCTACCCACAAGCCCCCTTTAGCTTGTAGACAAAGCCCCCTATTATAAAAGAGCCAGACTGGAGCCCTTTCTTTGCAAAGGTTCCAAATATGGCAGCCCTACACTTGGCACACCAAGGCTCTCTGCCCACTGAAATACTGTTTCCAGTGCCCTCCTCTCTTTATCCTCACCTATTTCCTTAACTAGACTTTAACCTTGCTTCCAATCCCCATAATAAACCTCTTTTTATCAATCTACATTTTCGGGTCTGTAAATTCCTTTACAGAGAACAGCTTGTGCCGCCACTAGAACTCATTTAACTCCCTATCCTTGCACCGAATTCTGAGGGGTTGCAGGGGAGCTCCATTTGACTCCCTGAACCCCAAACCTGTCACTAGACCTCATTTAACTCCCTGACCACCAGAAATCCTAATTTCATTTGGGTACCCCAAATCGAAAGCTCATCAATGAGGTTAGCGGCAATAAGTGAGTTGTTAAAATATCCCCTTTAATCAGCTGCAGGTTTAAAAGTGAAAGAACTCACTTATTCCCAAATTATTAGTTGCAAAATGAAAATTTATTGTTGGATAGAAACCAGTTACCAAGAGACTGACTTTTATAGTGGCAGAGTCCTATTGGGAAATGGAATTTTACACTGAGAGAATCTGCAGGCAGGGTCCTAGCCATCTGCAAAGAACTTAGCCGAGGGAAGCTGTATCTTGGATATCTTGGTGGGGGCTGGGACAGCTGGAGCTGATCAGACCAGGATTCCTCAATTGAATGAGAATTTAGAATTTCTATGGGAATGGATTTGCCCCTGAATAGTGTTATTCCTCTCATCTTGGGAGGATGGGCCCTGTCTCTAGACTCTGGAGTCTGGGAGATTCTGATCTCTGAGATCAAGAAAAGGGGACACAATCTCAGAATCTTAAAGGGAACACAGCTGCAGTGAAGGGAACAGTTTCCCCCCTTCACTACTACTTGTCTCTAAAATTTTATATTCTAACATTCAACGTTTTAAGATTCCTTTCAATTCTAACACAGTATTGTGTATTCTAATATTCTGTAACCTAGGGTACATTCTAGCCCTAACATTCCCAGTTGTGAGATCTCTTTGTAATATCTCTCCCAGTTTGACCCCTTATGGCTTGTATACTAAGATAATTTCCAGTTTGGACATTCAGGGTTCCCTGAATCTAAAGTCAAGACTTTGGGAAGTACCACTGCATTTTAAAAGACTAGTGACTCTCAAAGTGGGGTCTTTTCAGCATCCTTTAGGTGGTCCGTTATCTCATCCTCTGGGAACCCCATATTGAGTATCACACAAAAAAAACATGATTCTACTGAGCTAAAATTCATTTTCTTCTCAATGAATTGTAGGAGCTGAGGAAGAGGAGTGAATAGCCATCGATTCAACCCCTATTTTGTGCCAAGCATGTACTAAGTATTTCACACATAGTCTCTCCTTGGATCCACACAATAGCCCTATGCTATTCTTATCTTCGTTTTATAGTGGGGGAAAGTGAGGCAGAAATAGAGAAGCCCCCATTACACACGACTGTCCACAAAACAGAAAGTTTTATCCCAGCATGTAGTTAATGAGGAGCCAAGGGCAAATATCATGAACTGGGAGCTGGAGAAGCTGTGTTCTAGATCCAGCTCTACAATGAACTTGCCAGGGAACCTTTGATTAAATCATTTTCTAATTCAGTTTCTTTCTCTGGAGAATGGAGATAATCACCTCACTTTGAAATGTCTCTGGAGAATGGAGATAATCACTTCTACTTTGAAAAGTGATTGGGATGTTCAAATGAAAGACTATTTGCATCTCCTGCAGATCATAGCACTGAATTGGGCACACTGCCTCCCCCCCATTTTTTTCTGAAATTCTGTATGTGTTTGTTATTGACTGGGAGATGTGCTTTTTATGTTTTTGCTGTATCACTATTGTTCTCTAAAAGCTCATTGTCTTCCTGGTTAATTGATATCAATTGATATCAACTGATAATCCTGTTTTGAAAAAGCTCACCAGTGGGAACTCCTGAGTTGTAAAGAATGACTGAATGAAACCTCAGTTAATTAGGGGCTTACTAGGTTTGAAGAATTCTCCAGTATTTATGAGTCACTCATTAACCTCTGAGGAGTCCCTGGGACCATTGAGGGGAGTTTGAATGGTTGGTTCAGTTTTGGCCACCAATCTGCCAGTGGAGTTTGGGAGAATAAATCCAGACCTTGTACAACCCAAGTATATCTGATGGCTAGCATATGGAAGAGGGATTAGCTTTTTTTTCTGCTCGGCCCCAGAGGGTAGAACATGGAGCAGTGGGTGCATGCTACCAAGGCTTGTTTGGGGCATTTGGAATATTCCAGACAAGGAGAGCTATCTGGAAGTGGATCAGACTGCCCCAGGGGATGGTTAAGTCCTTGATCACAGGAGGT
Organism: Sminthopsis crassicaudata; assembly: GCF_048593235.1. NCBI lineage: Eukaryota > Metazoa > Chordata > Mammalia > Dasyuromorphia > Dasyuridae > Sminthopsis > Sminthopsis crassicaudata. Next base: position 35,609,535 of record NC_133617.1, on the reverse strand, counting down.
CTTCAAGCAAAGACTTGATCATTTGCTGAGTGTATTATCCAAGGGATTATTTTATTTTTTAGGTACAGGTTGGACAGAATACTTCTAGTTCCACTCTTACTCAAGAAACTATTTCTGGTATAACCCTCCCTCCCTCACCCCCCCCCCAAAAAAAAACCCACTTGGGTTCAAATTTGGACAGTGCATGGCCTTCTGTAAGTTTAGCAACTGGAGCTCCATTCAATGTCCTGGGGCAGAGGGGAAAGGGGGTTCTAGTAACTGCTGAGTTGTGCAATCACTTGCCCTTCCAAACCCTTATAAAATGTAGCTAATAAATATCTGCCTTGTTCATCCTTTGTGGACCAAGATTCTAGTGGAGACTGGGAAGCAAGAGTTAATTCTCCACACTCCCAACACATCAGCTAGGATGGAGAAGAAGGAAAGAGGGAGAGAAGAGGGGAAAAAAAGAGAAGAGAAGGGAAGAAGAGAAGAGAAAAGAGAAAAAAGAAGACCAGGAAAGAGAAGAGAAAAAAAGAAAAGAGAGAAAAGAGGAAGAAGAGAAGAGCAGAGGGAGAGAAGAGGAAAGGAGAGAGATAAGGGAAGAGGGAGAGAAGAGGAAAAGAGAAATAAAGGAAGAGGGAGAGAAGAGGAAAAGAGAGAGATAAAGAGGGAGAGAAGAGGAAAAGTGAGATAAAGGAAGAGGAAGAGAAGAAGAAAGGAGAGAGATAAAGAGGGAGAGAAGAGGAAAGGAGAGATAAAGGAAGAGGGAGAGAAGAGGAAAGGAGAGATAAAGGAAGAGGGAGAGAAGAGGAAAAGAGAGATAAAAGAAGAGGGAGAGAAGAGAGGAGAGAGATGAAGGAAGAGGGAGAGAGGAAAAGAGAGAGATAAGGGAAGTGGGAGAGAAGAAAAGAGAGAAAAGGAGAGGAGAAGAGAAGAGAGATGAAAGATAGAGATAATTATGCCTTTGGGGGGGAAAGCCAGCCAAAGGAAAACACATCTGGATGATATGGTTCAATATCTTTAAAATTGATGGGTTTTTAAAAGAAGTTTTCCTGTGTCCTCTAGGAAACCTTCAGGTTTTGCATTTCCTGCCCACTCTGGTTTGTTTCCTGAGCGAAACCCACAGATATTGGGTGACTGGGAACAGAGCTGGGAGGCTGTGGGGGTTTGGGATGCACTCACACAGAGCTCGTTGCCCCCCCACCCCCAACCCCGCAGTGGAGTTGAGGTCACTGTGATTTCCTGTTACCTTGTAATAATTGATGGCTAGTCTAGCTGACGGCTGCATGAGCTCATCTGCATTACAAGCTATTGTGTTACTGTAGTAACAGGAAATGTTCCCTGGCATCACTGTGGGCTGATTTATGGCTTCCAGCATCCCTGAAATTGGGATGGACCCAAGGACAAATTGGGACGGGCCCAAGGACGGGGCCTGTTTCCCTGGGGGAAATGCCAGACAAAGAGGGTGGGATTTATTTGCAGGAGGCAGAATTGAAATTTTTTTTTTTTTTAAACAAAGGAAAAGAGAAATTTTAGCAGCCAAACCAGACACCTTCCTTCCTTCCTTTCTATTCCTTCTTCATCGTGATATGGTGAGGAGAATGTTGGGTTTGGGGATAACATTGACTGTCCTACCCATCATCCCCTCTGACTCAAAAAACAGCATGGCCAAATGGACTAATTCTGTTTTTAGAATTTGGATGATCTGGATTCTAATCCTGTTTCAAAAAATTCTCAATTTGGAGATTTGGAGAAAGTAATTCATCTTTTCTGAGTCTCAGTTTCCTCATCTGTAAAATAAAAATGAGCAGACTAGGCGACCTTGAGGAGTCCTTCTGGGTTTACATCTATGATCTCAAGAAATTTCCTTCCCAAAGCACCATAGCCTTATTAGAATGTAAGACCGTCTAAGCAGTTAGGTGGTGTCATAGAGCACTGGACTTGAAGTCAGACTTATTTTCTTGAGTTCAAATCTAATCTCAGATACTTCCTACCTATGTGACCCTAGGAAAGTCACTTAACCCATTTTCCTCAGTTTCCTTATAGGTAAAATGAGCTGGAGAGGGAAGTGGCAAACTAGTATCTCTGCCAAGAAAATCCCAAATGGGGTTACAGAGAATCAGACACTGAACAATAACCAATAAATAGTGTCAGGTACAGAGTAGATATTTAATAAATTTTAAAAATTCATTTATCTGTTCTTTGGTAGTCAAAATGCCTGTGTCCCTAGACAAATCATTTAATGTCTCAATGATCCTATGGTCCTTGGACAACAACCCACTTTTGGCCTTCAAGGGCCATTAGCTCCCAGACTAGAGTGGCTCTGAGGTCAAAAGCAACGGATGGCAGGATTCAGGGTCAGCTCCAGCTAGTAGTGTAGGTCATATGAATAAAGGGGATCTTGGTGGGGGAGAGAGAGAGAGATCATCAGGTTGTGGTTCAATTTTTTTTCAGTCATGTCCAACTCTTCACAATCCTATTTGGTTTTTTGGTTTTGTTTTTTGTTTTTTTTGTTTGTTTTTTTTGGCTGTGGTTTACCATTTCCTTCTCTATCTTATTTTACAGATGAGGAAACTGAGGTTAACAGAATTCAGTGACTTGCCCAGGATCACGCACCTAATAAATGTCTGAACCAGGTTTTCCTGACTCCAGGCCCAGTACCTTGTGTGATCTAGCTGCCTGGGAGAAGGAGGGAGAGTGGGGTAAGACCTGAGAGTCAAGAGAAAAGTTGGGAAAGAAGTGAACACGAGTGGCTTGGATATTTCCTTAAATGATAGTCTCATGGCAGAATTCACCAATCAGAGGAGAGGGGGCCCAGGAGTAGAAGAATTTCTGAGTAGAGATGGTATTGGGATGGAAAAGTCCAGAGTTATGAACTTAGATGAGAGCTCTCTTAAATGGAGAAATATGTGGGTAGGTGAGGAGAGAGGCTCATCATATCTTATATAACAAAGACACCACTAGGGTAGGGCAACAGGGGCTTTTCCCTAAGGTCACAAATTTAGAAGGTGGTTGCATAGTTAAAAAGACAATGCTTAGCACTTAGCTAATAAAAACAATTGAAATGTGTGATCATAAGCTGCAGTGAGCTTCTCCTCTTCATCCACAATTGCTCATTTCCATCATGCTATGGCACCCTCAACTACCATTGGACCTGCGTCTCAAAGTTGCTGCCTTTTTCCCATGGGGAAGGTAGGGGATGTTTCCTTGACTCCCTCAAGTGCTCTGCTCCATAATCTGCTCACAGTTAGATGTGCGAGAAGAGAGAAATGGAAGGGGGCCCCATGTGCAGGGGGATCTGATGCTTTTCTATAGACCCCAAAGCGTTAATTATCCTGTCAGCACACTGCTGAAGCTGTAACCAGTGAACTGCTGGGCTGGTCCCCTGGGCATTCTTCGGCACAGTATTTAAAATATGTTCCAGTTTTTGAATTACCCACTAATTCAGTACTAGAAGCTGGGTGCCTTGCCCTTCCCCAGGCAGACACTGTGCTTCATCTCTATGAATAAAGATGAAAAATGACCCTGGGATGTTTAGCAAGGGAGATACAAATTAGCCCACTCTGTACTTCCCTGTGCCTGTCAGGGATCCAGCCCGAAGCATCGAGAGGCTGTTGGTGTTCCCTCTCTGAGGTAGAGAGATGGCTTCATAGGAGCGTGGAGTTGGAAGGACGTCAAAGTCCAACTTGACCCAGAATCCTCTCTGTGTTATTCATGAGTAGAGATCATCTGAGCATAAAGACCATCAGTGAATATGAGCCTATGTACTCTCCAAGGCCCCCATCCCATGTTCCAGTAGCTTAATTGCTGGGAAGCTTTTCCCTTGGAGTAAACCTAAATTTACCTCTTTGCCATTTCCACGTGGATATAGCTCCTAATTCTGACCTTTAGGGGCCAAGGTGAACTTATTCCCCAGGTGAGTTGTTGTTCAGTCCAGATAGGTCCAATTCTTCATCCTCATTTGGTGTTTTCTTGGCAAAAACAGTGATATTTCATTTTCCATCTCATTTTACAGATGAGGAATTAACAAATAGGGTGAAGTGACGTGCCCAGGGTCCCACAGCTAGTAAGCATCTGAGGCTGAATTTGGATTCAGATCTTCCTGATTCTAGGTCTGACACTATCCATTATGCTTCTATCCTACCCTTCAAATACTGGAAGGTGGTCGTCATGTTTTCCTTGAGGTCTCATTTCTCCTGGATAAATAAACCTAGTTCCTTCAACAGAAAGTGATTAGGTTAGTCAATAACTTCATTATTAATTGGCAGGCACTTGCATAGGTTAATGGGAAAAGTCCATAGACTTAGAGATGGGCTACTATTTCTAACACTCTGGCTACTCTTCTGGACTCTGGCCTGATATCTCATAAATTTTAGTGTCTAATAAACATTAAGGGCCTAATAAATGTGTGTTGAATTAAATTCAAATCACAGGACCATAGAATGACAGTTGGAAGGAACCTTAGAAATGATTCAGTTCAATTTCCTCCCTTATGCATGAGAAATTGAGGGATCATTGTGGGGGAGGCAGAGCCAAGATGGTGGAAAGACATCAAGAAGTTACCTGAACTCTCTCCCCTGCTTTCCTCAGAAATAACTTGAAATCAAGGCTCTGAACAGATTCTGGAATGACAGAACCTACAAAGAGACAGGATGAAACAATTTTCCACTCCAAGATAGCTTAGAAGGACTTTGGAAAGATCAGTCTAACTTGGGAGAAAGAGGAGCACAGCCCAGTGTAGACAGTGTCTACACAAGTCAACAGGAGGGTCTTAGCTACAACATAGATCAGCAGTCAAGATCCCTCAGTCCTGACTCAAGGGGACAGTAGCACAGCAGACCAGTGGTGGAACCTGCAACCCCCACTTCAGACGGCAAATTGCCAGCCCTGGAAACCAGGCAGCAACAGGCAGGACTAGATCGGTGGCCTGGTGAGAGCAAAAGGACTAAGCCATCAAACATCAGTACTCAAAGGCAAACTCAAAATGCCCCAGAGCTCAGAACCGCCTGAGAAGCTTGGGACAGCACCTGCTTAATTAACCCCAGGAGCAGAACTCAGCTTTCAAAACCACAAAAAAGGCAAAAGAAAGAGAAAATGAGCAAGAAACAAAAAAGAACCTTCACCATAAAAAGGGAGAATCAAAACACCAACTCATGGGAAAGAATGCTTACAAGTGAAATTTCAAAAGAGGATATGAATTGGTCTCAAGCCCAAAGAGCTTGTTGGAAAAGCTCAAAAAGGATTTTAAAAGTCAAATAAGAGAGGGAGAAGAAAAACTGGGAAAGAAAATGAAAAGCATGCAAGAGAGAGTCAACAGCTTAGAAGAGGAAAGCCAAAAATATTGACTGAAGAAACAATTCCTTAGAAGTTACAATTGGCCAAAAATTAACCAAAGAAAACAATTCCTTTAAAGATACAATTGGCCAAATACCCAAAAAAAATCCATTGAAGGAAAAAAAATTCCTTTAAAAATGAGAATTAGCCAAATAGAAAAGGAAGTACAAAAGTTAACTGAAGAAAGTTATATGTCATATATTTTAACATATTTAACATATATTGGATTACCTGCCATCTTGGGGAGGGGATGAGGGGAAGCAAGGGGAAATTTGGAACACAAGGTTTGGTAAGAGTCAATGTTGAAAAATTAACCATGTATATGTTTTGAAAATAAAATGTTTTAATTAAATAAAATTAGATTGACTTTCTAAAAAATAAAGAAAAGAAAATGGTATGTTAAAAGCTAGAATTGGACAAATGGAAGTTAATGATAACCAGAATCAGGTAAACAAAATAAAATTAATGGAAAAAAATAGAAGAAAATGGAGGAAGGAATTGAGCCCTCAGTAAAATCACATATTGGGGATTCAAGATTCAGTCAAGGTGCTCTGAACTCCAAACCTAGTGGTATTAAAAACATACTATTATAGCATCTTTCTGGTACCATTTAAATATGCATTGCAGTGCTCAGAAATATGCTCTATAATCATTAATAAGAAGAATAGCTCCCACTTTCTTGTCAGTTTTGTCCCAAAGAGATCTTCAGTGAACCTGTAGAAAATGAGGTAACGACCCCATGCTCTTGAATTCAATAACAAAATGTCGTCCCCCAGTGTGACATTCTGCAGAACTTTCAAGGGCTCATTTGGAGCTATGATCTCATCAATTTGGGGCTTCCTTCCAATGACGCAATCTATAGAACATTAACCATAAGTAGCAGAATAGACAGATAACACCCCATTATAGGACTTTCTATTTGAACATGGAAAAAAGGGGAGCAAAATGACAAAAACAATAATAATAATAAATCAACAAGCATGTATTAAAGTGCATTCTCCTCAGTGTCAGACACTGAACTAGGTGTGGGGTATGTAAAGCAAAGGCAAAAATTACAATGGCAATCCCTGCCCTCAAATAGCTTCCAATCTAGAGGTCGATAGAATTGCATGGTAGGCCAAGTACTTTCTAGACATGATCTTGTTTGATCTTTGTAACGATATGGAGGGTAGATGCTAAAGGTATTATTACCATTTTATGGACAAACAAGAAAATGTTCAACCATTTCAATCCAACTGCTATTTATTAGGAGCCTGCACAGTAGGCTGAGCTCTGGAAATACACAGAAAAAGAGACCTTTACAATCTATGTGTAAGGAAAATACATTACAGACCAAGAACATATATGACTAAGAATCCAGTTCAATATGATGAGCATGTATTTAGTGTGCTAAGAATAGTGTTTAAGTGATGGATATACAGAGTTTCTGCCCTCAAACGTTTGTATTTTCTGAAAGAGTGCAGTAATTGGGAGAGGATTTGGAGAAATATAAAGTAAATATAGACAAGTGCACAGTGGGTAGGGCAACCAGGCCTGGAGGAAGACCTGAGTTCAAATCCAGCCACAGACACTTAATAGCTATGTGATTCTGGGGGAGTCACATAAAATGAACTAAGAAATGGCTATCCACTCCAGTATCTTTGTGAAGATACATCCAAATGGGGTCACGAAGCTCCGACATGATTGAAAAAGTAACTAAATTATCATGTAGATATAAAATAATACCAAGTAATCCCAAGAAGAATATGTATTCTGCAAACTTTATATAGATTCTTATCACTGGAGAGAAGGAAAAGAAATCAAGAGAGGGAAAGTCAGTTTGTGACAAAATCTAGTTAGATTGCTGGTCCACTGCCTTCCCTGCTACACCTGTGGCCTAACCTCTATCTCCACCGACTCTTTCTTTCCAAGGTTAATATGTTCTTCCATTTCCTGATGAAAAAACAAAGGTTCTTCTCTTTCTTCTCATTGGCTTTTGCTGTTTACTATAAATAATCAAATGAGATGCTCTTTCCCTCCTCCCCTCCCGCCCTCTCCCATATTCCAAAGCCTTAATTATCTCCATGCAACTTCACTGTCATGGATCCTTTGAATAAGAGCCAAAATTAGCCCCAGTGGAATCCACTATTTCATGTTTGCACACACTTGAAGTGGGGGGTCAAGAAGGAATGACAGGGGGACTCAGAGAGGTACATCACGGGGGGATTCCCATCTGTTCACACTCCAGTCTCACCCTGATGCTCTAGATACTGATTCCCCACTAAACTGAGTTCAATCTTTTTCTTGGTAAGCTTTCCCTCGAGGCTTCAAAGTCTGTAGTTTTTCAAGCAATAAAGTGTGACTAACAGCATTGGCTACCACGGCAGGGTCAAGAATATCTGCCCCACCAGCCACTTGGGTGCATCTGTACCAAGTCAGTGTCTTTACTGAAGAGCAAATGATGGATGGTTCTAATAAGCTTCTCTGGATAGCATGAAATTCACCCAGGCCAGGAGCAGAGAAGGATTCCCACTGGTTTGGAGCCTGACTGATGTTCTACTATTACATAGGATTATAGAATCCTAGGAGATTCTGGGACCTCAAAGAAGGGAACTCAGAGGCCATTTAGTCTATACCATACCTGAATGAGCATCCCACTGTACCTGTCTTTGGCCATCCAAGGATGCTTAAAGGATACCACTGAGAGGGGCCCACCATGTCTCATGCAGTCCATCCTATGTATATATATCTGTATGTACATACATATATTTAATATATATTTTTATGAAAGCTTTTTATTTACAAAACATATGCATGGGTAATTTTTCAGCATTGACCCTTGCAAAACCACCTATTCCAAATTTTCCCCTCCTTTCCCCACCCCCTCCTCTAGATGGCAGGTAGTCCAATATGTATTAAATTTGTTAAAATATATGTTAAATCCAATACATGTATATTTATTTATGCAGTCTTCTTGCTGCATAAGAAAAATCAGACCTAGAAAGAAAAAAAAAACCTGAGAAGGAATACAAAATGCAAGCAAACAGTAACAGAAAGCGTGAAAATTCTATGTTGTGGTCCCACAAGCCCTTCCCTGGGTTAGATGGCTCTCTTCATCACTGAACAATTGGAATTGGTTTGAATCAGCTCAATGTTGAAGAGATCCACGTCCATCAGAATTGATCATCGTATAGTCTTGTTGCCATTGTACATATATATATATATATATATATATATATATATATATATATATATATATACGTATATTATATATGTATATATATACATATTTATGTATATAATATACAGTATGTATGTATACTATATATTGGTAATAACATTTTTCTTTATCCTTCATTCTGAAAAAGGGGATGCCCAAGTGAATTAGAGTTAAATGAGGGAGGGCTATTCAAAGTCACTAGTCCCACACTCTCCTCTACAAAAATGTGGCAAGATATATAGATCAGGACAACTGGAAATGGCCTCAGATGTAGCAGGAGACTTTGGCTTTTTAAAGTTAAAGTCTTTCCAGGGCTTAGTTTGATTAAGATAATGCTCATTCAGAGATTAAAGCTGGGTAAGAAGAGGCAAAAAAGGGTCTCTTTTACCTAGTCAAAAAAAAAATCAATCTGGAAGGGGAATCAATCTGGGTAAAACAGAAACAATTATTATTTACACTCACTCTGAATTATCAGGATCCAACAATGGTTAAATAAATGGATGGGGCGTTGGAATAGCAATATTTGAAACAGGTGCAAAATGAGCCACGTAGAGATTTGAAGGGCCCTCCCCCATTTTCAGTCTCCCTTTATGTATTGTCTTCCCTTCTTAGAATATAAGCTTCTTGAAGGCAGGGACTATTTTTCCTCGTATTTGTATTGATATCGGCAGTGCTTAGCACAGTGCCTAGCACAAAAAAAAGGGTTCAATAAATGCTGGTCTGTTTCCTTCCAGCTATGATGACCCAGAGATTAGTACTTTGGGATAACAAAAAAGTCTTCTAATTGGACACCAAGCCAAAATAACCGACATTTTTATATCAATAATTTATTAAGCACCTACTATGTGCCAGGTCCTGTGCTAAGCACTTAAAAGTTTATAAAACACTTTTGTATGTACTACCTCATCTGATTCTCTACAACAATTCCATTAGGTAGTTACTATTATTATTCCAATTTTCCAGAAAAGAAAACTGAGGCTAGGATAGGTACAGCTAAATATATGTCTAAAAGAGGATTTGAACTCAGGTCTTGAAATTTATAAAACACTTTTGTGTGTATTGTCTCATCTGATTCTCTACAACAATTCCGTAAGGTAGGTAATATTATTTTTCCAATTTTCCAGAAAAGAAAACTGAGGTTAGGATTGATACAGCTAAATATATGTCTAAATCACGATTTGAACTCAGGTCTTCCTGAGTCCAAGTCCAGCATCCACTGGAACCATTTAGTCAGAAGAAATAATGATTCAAAATAACTTTTTTTTCCCAGAAAATAAATAATGAGGTGAAACTGAGGTACAAAAGGGGCAGCTCATTCCCTCATTTGCATCCTGGGATTATTTAAGTCTTCCCATTTGGGGACTATTTAAGTCTATATGGACAAATAAAGGATGGTGGGGAGAGGCTCAGAAGAGAGCTGGTGTCCTTTCCCCAACCTTGGGGCTTAGCCTAAGCCTGTATAGCTCTGGCTCTCTTTTCTACTCAGTGTTTCTTTCTCTGATCACTTGCTCTTTTTTCTTTTTTAGATTTCAATAATATTTATTTTCCCAATTACATGTAAAGATAGTTCTCAACATTCATTTTTGTAAAATTTTAAGTTCCAAATTTTTTTCTCCCTCCCTCCCTTATGTGCCCTCTCCCCAATAAAACAAGCAATCTGATATAGATTATACATTACTTTTCCTTGTTGGCTAGTTAATAAAGTGATATCCCATCTTTTCCCATACGTGCAGTCAGGATTTAAATCCACCCAGATTTCCCAAAACTCTCAGTAGTGCCCTCTGAGGACTAAAAGGGACAGTAAAAGTTGCAGTCACTTTAAACATATTCCCACATTAGTCATGTTATGAAAGAAGAAATAGGCAAAAGGGGAAAAAACACTAGAAATAAAAGCAAACAAACAAAAAAAGATAAAAATAGGATGCTTCAACTTATATTCAATCTCCACAGCATGCAGATGGCATTTTTCATCTCAAGTCTACTGGAATCATCTTGGATCACTGTATTGCTGGGAAGAGCTAAATCTATCTAGTTTGATCATTGGCTCTTACTGTTGAGTATTCAGTAAGGATATTGCTTCAAAATCAAAGTGAAAAACCCTTTTCTTTGAGTCACCTGATTCTTTGAATCCCTGGAATCATTTGGGAGAGCTGAGGGCAGTGGAGCTCTACAGGCCCATTTCCATACACGCTCCACCTTTTGTTTCCCAAATGAGCTGCCCAAGATTTCATAATAGCATATGGCATGGGTAAGAATACCATTATTTATTTGATCTAGCCCTAAACTATCTGTAAGTACAAATATTGTGGCTGGGGAAGCTGTCTGTGATGGCAGAATTCTTGCAGAAAAGTCTTAGGATGGCAGCCAGACATCCTGGTTGTGATCTTGCAAGTCACTTCTGCTCTCTGGGTCTCTGATTTCCCCAAAGAGTTGGACTAGGCAACTTTTACTGTCCCTTTTAGCCCTGGTAAGGCCCCACTGAGGGTGTTTGGAAATCACCACATTCACCTCCCAGGTGATGGTGATGAATTATACATTACTTCTCCTTGGGGGCTAATTAATAAAGTCATCCCCATCTTTCCCACACATGCAGCCTAGATTGGTGTCAGGATTTGACAGGAGATGGACCACACAGATTTCCATATGCTATGGGCATATCGCCCATCACAGTAATGTTCTTCACCCGGTGTTCTCAATGGGGTCTTTTTGAATTATGCACCCAGAAAGGCCTCTGGAGCATTATGTGTGAACCTCTTACCCACTGCAGAAAGAATGCAAGAAAAAATCCTAATAGACCATGAATTCTAGCCTAGAGATTGACATAAATTATTACGTGGGGTTATAAAATAGGAAAATCTATAACTCTAGAGGTCTTATTCTTGATCTGGGGAATTTCCCAGCTCAGCCTTGACTCTTTGTATTTATATTATTTATACAACAGACATAACCTCTATAGCAAATGCAAGAACTCAATGTCCCAAGTGAAGGCGTAGAGCCAAAGGCTGAGTGATGGCCAGTGGCTCTTCAGAGAGCCATGGGGTACTTGGCCATCCCTTGGGGCTGAGTCAGTATAGAGAGAGCATTAATAATTGGAAGGATCAGAGAAGACCTCATGGAGAAGGTGATACCTGAGTGGAAAACCTTGAGGGAAGTGAGGGATTTTAAAAGGCAGTGATCAGGAAGGAGAGCATTCCAGCATGGGCAAAAGCATGGAATAAAGCACCAGTTTCTGGAAACAGCAAATAGGATAGTGTCACTGGAATGTAGGGTTTAGGAAGGGGAATACTGGGAAATTTTTCTAGAAAAGCAAGCTGGAGACAGATTATAAGGGGATTTAAGGGTCTAAACAAAGGCTTCTATATTTCACACTAGAATCAATAAGAGAGCAAGTAAAGATTCTTGAGTCGTGTTGCAGAGGTAGTCAGACCCATGATTTGGAAAGATTTTGTCAGTTGTGTGAAGGATGAATGGAAGAAGGGGAAAAAGCAGAAAGCAGAAAGACTAGGGGGCTACTGCAGTAGTCCAGGTAGGAAGAGGTGAGGGCTTGAACGAGGGTGGTAATGGAGTAAGTAGGTAGAAAGGGATGGATTTAAAAATTATAAGACTTGGTTTTAAGTCATTAATTCTGGGAGAGGAAGGAGACTGAAGAATTGATGAAGACTGAAGTTGCAAGCTTGGTTGACTATAAGGATGATGGTACTTTAAACCATAACAGGGAAGATTGAAGGAAGGATGGGCTGGGGAGCAGGGGACGATAAGGAGATCATGTTGAGACTTAGGCCTTCCCACAAGGCATTGAGGGGAAAGGATGTAATAGGTTAGATTCTAGAGTTCTGAATTCTCCTCCTAGGGGGTCTGGAGAGAGACGAGAGACAGAGATGAGAGTCATCTGTAGAGAGATGAACCCCAGAGAAGTGATGGAATCAATTGTTTAAAAAAAAAAAAAAAAAGGAAATTTCAAGAGAAAACATTTGGTATTTATATCCTCATTATATAAATGAGAATGTCCAAACCCAGAACAATGGAAGCTTTGGCCCAAGGAGTAACAGAGTAGACTGGAGATCAGTAACCCAATTCTCTTGGATTAATTCTATGCCATCTTATTGTTTCTGCATGTCCTGTGGCGATGGTGGGGAATCAGTCTGTGGGCTTTCAAAGAAACAGAAAGGAGGGCTTGGCTAAAACAATTTTTGCATATGATTTCAATGAAATAGATAATTCATCAACAGCTAATTAAGTAGATGACAATACCCAACATTAATCTTAATTCATTCATCCATCCATGGTAGCACTGAAGGTGCACTGGATTTGTTCAACTTTGTCATTTACTCTCCTTGTGAGCTCTCTGGGTCTCAGTCTTTTTATCTGTAAAATGAGGAGATTGGGCTATAAATGACATGTTTGGGGTCTTTCACTCTATATTTGTGACTTTATGCTCATTCATTCAACAGGAATTTAATTTAGTCATTTCTGACTCTTTATGATCCTATATGGGTTTTCTTGGAGAAGACCCTGGAATTTCCTTCTCTAGCTCACTTTATAAATGAGGAAACTGAGGCAAAAAGTATTAAATAACTTGCCTGGGTCACATAGCTAATGAGTGAGGCTGGATTTGAACTCATGAAGATGACTCAACACTTTGTCCACTGGGCCACCTAGCTGCCCCATGGCATCTATGTGTATTACCTATTATGTGCCAGGCTCTGTGATAGGCATAGGGAGGGAAATAAAAAAAAACCACTATCAGTGCCAGCAAGGAGTTAACTTCTTTCTGGAGTGGAAACAACGTGGTCATTGAACTTGCAATTTGCAGCTCACAAGAACTGCCCGGATGAGAGGCCAGAGCTGGGTCAGCTCCTTGGCGTAGCAGCTGGCACATGGTGCCTCTCACCTGCTGGCACTTGAGTGGGTCAGGGGAGGACACATTCCCGGAAGAAGGTGCTGATGGTGGTGCCTGAAGAGCTTCTTTGGCCTGGCACATACTGCAGGCGTAGCAGATGCCCTCTGAAACCTGGAGGCTCTGGCTCTCAAATGGGATTAGGGAGAGCCTTCCAAGAATACTGGAAGGGCAATCAGAGGAGGACAGGGCAATTCTGCAGGATTTCTTCTGAGAGAGAAAATTCTGGGGTTCACTAACTCTACAGAGGTCAAGGCCAAGATTGGTTCAATTTCCTTGAGTCAATTTGCTTCAGTCTCCCGTGTACTGTACCCCTAATTCTGAATGCTTGTTTAATTTTTTTTTTTGCTCATTTAATTTAATTTGCATAGGGTTACTCTTTTATTTTTTTAATTAAAGCTTTTAATTTTCAAAATATATACATGGATAATTTTTGACATTCACTCCTACAAAACCCTCTGTTCCAATTTTTCTCCTTCCGATATATGTTGAACATGTGAAATTCCTCTCTCTCTATTTCCACAGATATCATGCTGCTCCAGAAAAATCAGATCCAAAAGGGAAAAAAAATGAGAAAGAAAACAAAATGCAAGCAAACACCAAAAAAAGAGTAAAAATTCTATATTGTGGTCCACATTCAGCTCCCATTGTCCTTTCTCTAGGTACAGATGGCCTTCCCCATCACAAGGCCTTGGAACTGGTCTGAATCACCTCATTGTTGAAGAGGGCTACGTCCATCAGAGTTAACCATCGTATAATCTTGCTATTGATGTACATAATGATCACCTGGTTCTGCTCATTTTATTCAGCATCAGTTCATGTCAGTCTCTCCAGGACTTTCTAAAATCATCCTGCTGATCATTTCTTATAAAATAGTAATATTCCCTAACATTCATGTACCATAACTTGTTTAGCCGTTCTCCAATTGATGGGCATCCACTCAGTTGTGGAAATTCTCTCTACCCAACAACTCACCTGAAAATTACAGTCTTAGAAATTCACCTGGGACAATGATAAGTTAAGTGATTTGCTTATGGGTACCCAGTCATTATATTCCCTTCAAGTCTTCTGGACTCCAAAGATTGCTCTCTATTTGTGATACCATGTTCTATCTGTCTCTGGTATTCTATCTCTTCCCCCTCCCCTTTTCCTCCTTTTTCTTCTCCTGCTTTGATCTTCTCTCTCCTCTCCTTCTTTCCTAGCTCCTTCTTCCTGCTCTCCTCTTCTTCTTCCCCTTCTTCAAAACACTGGATCTGAATCTCAGCTTTTCTACTTACTGCTGATGGCTTTGGAACCTAAACTATGTGCATTCCACTGCTCCCTCTGGGCTCCAGACACACCGTAATTACTTGAATTCTCTCTCCTCTTCTAGTATTTGCTTATTCTTTTCCTATCTCAGAATGAGTAATTTTTTTTATTCCAAAGTTCGTTTCAAGTTACATTTACACATTCCATTTTAATTAGAAACAATGCTAGCTAGATAAAGGATGCATCCTAATGACTCCTGGTTATGTGCTTTATTATTTGGGAAGGAACAAGCAGAAGGAAGGAGGACAGGGGCTGGAAGAACATGAGGGAGAGATAAAGAAATAGAGAGAAAAAGCATTCTCTGAATGTTGGAGTTGACAATCACCCTTGACTGAAAGCTCAGGAGTGAAATGAAAGAGAATCTTAGTGATAGTGACTCTTTATTTTGATAAACCTCCCAAAGTGGGAGAAAATGTGGATTTGAATTTTCTCCCTTGGAAGTGAAAACTAGCTTTTGGTTCTTTTTTGGTGGTAAAAAAAAATTTGAGAAAAAAAATGATGCTATTCTATTTTGTTGTTAAAATGTATCATCCAATCAATAGAATATAGAATATATATAATATGTAATGTTATATTTTATTTAATAATTCTATGTAAATGCATTATATAATGATAAAATAAAATGTATCATACAATCAATAGAATATAAAATACATATAATATGTAATGTTATATTTCATTTAATAATTCTATGTAAATGCATTATATAATGATAAAATATTATTATATATTTATTAATTTAATTTATTATTATTATTAATTTAATCCATTGAAAATGTCCAATACTGATGCTTTCTCATGGTTTAGAGTTTTAAAAGATCATACCAGAGGAGCACAAGTTTCAAATACAAACAATGTTTGCTGTCCAAGGACCAGCCTGGCTAAGTCTTAAGGGGATCATCTTGGCCTTGGCTGAATATTTTGGTCACAGCAGCTGTTGAATACCATTGCCTAAGTTAAAGGTTCATAGACACATGGTATTAGAGCTGGAAAGAACCTTAGATATTATCTAAATTCTGTTTAACAAAGGAGATCCTTATAGAGCAAAGCTTCTTAAGTTGTGGGTCAAGACCTCGTAAGAGGTCACATGACTGAATATGGGGATTGCAAAAAAAAAAAATTGGCAACAGTAGTAGTTATCAAATATTCTGCCAAGATTTTAATTCTTTATGTAAAAATAAACAAGCACATCTAGCCCATTAGTTTGCAAGTTTGCTTTCATCTTTAATAAATGGAAAAATCATGTGCATACTAAAGAATTGTTTTAACAGATTCCTTTATGATTTATTATCATTAAAGGTTTTATTTTTCACATCTATTTTATGTATTTAAACACTTTTCTCAGAAGAAAAGGGACTGCAAGTGAAAACAACTCAAGACATTCTGTTTTAGAGAAATTGCAACCTGCATTGATGGAGACATTAACCACATGGACCAAATCATAGATCCTTGAAATGTTATCTTCATTAAAATATAAATAGCTTGTGTTTCTTTTGGAAACTTGCTCCATCTTTGGGGAGGGGAGGAACATGGCATTCAAGAATGTTTAGCCTGGAGAAGATAAGACTCAGGGAGAACATGATAGATATCTTCAGGAATTTGAAGGGCTATCAGGCTGTTTGCCCAGTGAATGAGTAGACGTTGTAGGCAGGCAGTTTTATACTTGATGGAGGGTAAGGATTTCTAACAATTAAAGGTAGAATGAGTTGCCTTGGGAGAGAGAATGTATTATTATTATTATTATTTTTTTAAACAAGAAGTTGACTTGTAATACCATGATGGCGGCTCCTGTTCTAAAGAGCTTGATCTGGAGGGTCTCTGACATCTCTTCCAACTCTGAGAATGTAATTAGGCTGATATTACTTTCCCAGCTGTCCATTCCTTTGCTCCAAGAAACTAAAGCCCTCTGAGGGAAAGGGCCTTTTCTCCTCCTTCCTCTCTATCCACTCTTATGGAATGAAAACCCACTATGAGTTAGTGATGTCCCTCAGCTCAGAGAACAATTTTATACAGGACAGATATTAATTGCAGGGTGATGACTGACCATTGGGACACTTAAGGTGTAGCAGGATGAGCATTAAATCAAGAGTAAAGAAATCTGGTTTCATTCATTCCTTCATTCACCTATCCATCTATCCATTCATCCACCCATTCATCATTTATTAGGTGCCTTTTATGGACCAGTCACTTTACTAAATACTGGGAGTACAAAGACAAAAACTATAAATCTCTACTCTCCAAGGACTTACATTCGATTGGGAGGAAATTATATTTACACAGGTAAACAAATACGAAATGTACTCAAAGTAAATGCCCTTTATTTCTTATCTCTAAGGTCAAATAGAATAAATCTGATCTTTCTACATGGCAAACTCCTAAACATAGATATTCCCCAAGTTTTAATGAAGTGAAATGGCATATGCTACACTTGAACAAAGCTATGATATCTTCTTTCCCCACCCCCCAAGTCTTCTCTGATCCCAGATAAAGAGGTTAAATATTTCAAGCTTCTTCAATCAATGCTATTCTCTTTTCTTCCCTCCATTCATCAACCTGCTGCCCTTCTCTGTCCCCTCTCTAGTTCATCAAATTCTGGGGCTCAGAGTTAAATATAATATGTGAGAGGT
Source organism: Sminthopsis crassicaudata (assembly GCF_048593235.1). Lineage (NCBI taxonomy): Eukaryota > Metazoa > Chordata > Mammalia > Dasyuromorphia > Dasyuridae > Sminthopsis > Sminthopsis crassicaudata. Next base: position 35,592,191 of record NC_133617.1, on the reverse strand, counting down.
GCTTTGTCCAAGCTAGATCACTGTGCTAACTTAGGTTTCCTCCGTCCTCACACCTTTTCCTGACTAACTGCTATTGAGCCATATTTTCTCTTCAGCTTTGTACTTGTAAAATTGATTTTTTTTTGGTTTTGTTTTTTGTTTTTGTTTTTGTTTTTCATTAGTTCCCTTGCAATTCTCGACCTTTTATTCTTCCATATGAATTTTGTTATTTTTTCTAGGTCACTAAAATAGTTTCTTGGAAGTCTGATTGGTATAGCACTAAATAAATAGATTAGTTTGGAGAGTATTGTCATCTTTATTATATTCGCTCGGCCTATCCAAGAACACTCAATGTCTTTCCAATTATTTAAATCTGACTTTGTTTTTGTGGCAAGTGTTTCGTAATTTTGCTCATATAATTCCTGACTATTCTTTGGTAGGTGGATTCCCATCTACCAAATAGATTTTTTGAACCCAAATATGACTTTACATTTATCTGAATCAGCTTTCATCTCTTTCTAATATATCCACTATTCTAGCCAGACAGTGTAAGAGAATCCAGAGAAGAATAAGAAATAGTCCCCCTCCTCAGGGAGTTTGGAGTCTAACAATTGTTCCCCCAAATGATGCATGCAAGTATTGTCCTAAGAGCTGGTTTGTTCTTCCCACGTTCTCCTAAGTGCAGTTCTGTCGGACTTGGGTTATAAAAGGGATTCCTGAGTGTATATTTTTGCCTCTGGCTTTCAATAGTCTCTGCTCTCTGCTTGTCTTGGCTCACCTGATAACTGAGCTGATTCACCTGGGCCTTGCAACAAAGCTGTCTTTCTGGATTTTGTGTGTGGCCCCTCAATGAGCTCAGTTCAGCCAAGGTCTAGGGCTCCAAAAAGTATTTGAACTTCTGTCTAATCTATAACTGCTCCCCTCCCTGTAAATTTTCTTACTCAGTTCCTTAGACAAGACACTTGCTATAGCAAAAATGGCACTGGGCTGGCTCAGGAGACCTGGGGAGGACGTGAGTTCCTTTTCACTATCGGTCTCCTTGTGGAAACTGGATGACAGATGGTTGGGAATGTTGAAAAGGGAGTCTTGCTAAGCTGACTTCTAAACCACTTCTTATATACTTGGCACTGTGCTAAGCACTTTACAAATATCAGCTTGTTTGATCCTCAAAACAACCCTGAGCAGAAAGTGCTATTATTATGCCCATTTTACAGCTAAGGAAACTGAGGCAAATAGAGGGTAAGTGGTTTGCCTAAGATCACATAGCTAGGAAAGGTAATAGTTCAGATTTGGACTTATTCTTGATTCCAGATTCAGAGATTTATCCATTATGACCCCATCTAGCTCTCTCTCTCTTGAGATTCACTGCTATTTTTTTTTCCATCTCTCTCTGCTCTGAAAGGATGGAAGACTGAATGATTCAAAATCATCTCTCCCCATTCTTGGAACATCTGGCCAGAAAATATTCTCTATTAAAAACACCACTCATTGGATGCCCATCAGTTGGAGAATGGATGAATAAATTATGGTACATGAATGTTATGGAATATTATTGTTCTATAAGAAATGATCAGCAGGATGATTTCAGAGAGGCCTGGAGAGACTTACAGGAACTGATGCTGAGTGAAGTGAGCAGAACCAGGAGGTCATTGTACACGGCAACATCAATATTATAGAATGATCAATTCTGATGAACATGGTTCTTTCCAACAATGAGATGACTGAAGCCAGTTCCAATGATCTTGTGATGAAGAGAGCCATCTACACCCAGAGAGAGGACTGTGGGAACTGAATGTGGATCACACTATAACATTCTCATTTTTTTGGTTGTTGTTCATTTGCATTTTGTTTTCTTACTCATTTTCTTTCCATTTTGATCTGATTTTTTATTGTGCAGCAAGAGAATTGTATAATTATGTTTACACATATTGGATTTAACATATATTTTAACATGTATAACATGTATTGGATTGCTTGCCATCTAGGGGAGGGAGTGGGGAGAAGGAAGGAAAAATTTGGAGCACAAGATTTTGCAAGGTTCAGTACTGAAAAATTATCCATGCGTATGTTTTGAAAATAAAAAAGCTTCAAAAAGAAGAAATAAAAAGCTGGAGAAAAAAAAACACCACTCATATCAAAGGACATTTGGTTTGATGGTATTTACTGCAGCGGTGATTTTGTAATGCGGAATAAATTTTTATTAAGGATTTTTACATAGTTATCATTTCCTAACGCCTGCTGGTCTCTTCTTCAGCCCTAACTGAGCCCTTCCTCATAACAAAAGAAAACAGGTTCATGAACCAATCAATGTATGCCTCGTTCTGCCCCTGTGGTTCATCACCTCTTTACTAAGGTGAAAGAAGAATATGCATTATTTTCAGTGGAGCGAGAATTTAATAAGGACTTTAAATTTCAGTAACATGCTGAGAAGTACTCAGAACTGGGCCATGACTAGATTTGAGGCTGTCTGCCTCTGGTTTCTTCAGTCCTGAATCTAGTCCTTTGTTTAATCAACTTGGAAGCTTCCTTGACAAAGTGTTTTTGCCAATTAATAAATAACCTTTGAGATGCCTTCACATGTTCAGTTTTCTAATTGCAGTCAATCCAGAGATTTATTATTCAATCATTGAACCTTCTGACCTGATAAATCCCCTCAGACTTATTTCTTAATGTCTAATCCATCAAACTAGGATTATTCTCCACAACATCACTGGTCAGCTTAATGAAACTGATGAGATTTTGTTCCCGTGACCCGTGCTCAAATTTACAGCTGTATACACCAAATTCTCAAGCCCTCTCATTTTCCCAGCCTTTTTTTTTTGCACAATAATCCTCACTGCATAGGGATTTAGGAATGGGAATACACAAAAGGGCCCAGAATTCCACACAGAGAGACACTGACTCACAAATAAGGGTACATTTATATGTGACCCCATTTGGGTTTTCTTGGCAAGGATACTGGAATGGTTGACTATTTTCTTCTCTAGCTCATTCCACAGATGAGGAAAATAAAGCAGACAGGATGAAGTGACTTGCTCAGAGTCTGCATTTGAACTCAGGAAGATGTCTTTATGGCTCCAGGCCCAGTGCACTAACCATTGTGCTACCTAACTGACCAACATACATACACAAATCAATTTAGTGAACAATTGTTATGAATTTACCCCTTGCTGGACAAAGAAAATACAAAGACAAAATGAAAATAATTTCTGCCTTCCAGGACCTTATGTTCTACGGGGAGATAAAATATTTAAGCAGACAAATAAACACAAGGTCTTTTGAGAAGGGAGAAATGGTTTACTAACAATTAGTGTGATTAATTAAAGTTTCCCAAAATAATAGGATTATAGACCTATACTTAGAAAGAACTAGAAAGGCCATCCAATCCAATCTTTTTTTTTTTTTTTTTTTTTTTTTTTTTTTTTTTTCTTTACACAGGCCAGAAAATGGAGGCAAACAGATCATGGGTCTTGCCTAAGGGCACCGAGGAGATCAGTGACCAAATTAGGATTTGAACCCATGGCCTTCCCCTACTAGACCATGTTGTCTCCCTATTATTGTGTAGACTCAGGTAAGTCATGGCTTTCTGGGTCTCTTTTCTTTCTCATCTAGAAAATGGGATGATTGGATAAGGATCATAGAGCAATCCCTAGAGATTTGAGGATTTGAATCTGGGTTCTCTGAGTCTCCATGCAGTCCTTATTCCAGCATCCTCTTGTACTCTATTGAACTGTAAGGGTGGATCCTGGATGTGACAGACCTCCAGGAGGACAGTTCAGTATAGTTTGACAGCAGAAGTTGCTATGCTGACTTTGCTTGTTTTATTTGTTACAGGGGCCATGAGGCCAAAAGGAATGAGGGGAAATTACTGTCCTATCAATAATGGGACGGGAATAAGGGTAGCTAGGTGGTGCAGTGGGTAAAGCACTACTAGGAGCACTTGAGTTCAAATTTGTATGACCCTGGGCCAGTCACTTAAGCTAGTTTGCCTCAGTTTCCCCATCGTAAGATGAGATGGAGAAGGATATGGTGAGCCTTTGAGTATCTTTATCAAAAACAAAAACAAAAACAAAAACAAAACAAATGGGGCCATAAACAATTGAACAAGATGGACAACAGGCAATAGTATGTGGTTTTTAGGTTTCTTTAGGAAATATTGCTTGAGACGAGCCTTGGGGAAAGTCAAGGATTGAGAGGGTAACCAGGGGCACATGTGCAGACCCCATCGGACACATGAAAAAATACTCCCAGGAGACTCAAGATGACACAGACCAGAGAGTGGGAGGTGTTCTGAGGTTCTGCTGTCCCGTCCATATTCTGAAAAGGAAGCTCCCTGATTGCCTTCAGAAAGCTCTCTCGATTCTGGTCACGGGCTCTTTCCTCGTCCTCTCTGGGAAGAACCTTGGTGATCATGGTGTTACACAAGACGCATGGTGGGGAAAGACTCAGGGCCTTTGAAGATGTCATGGGGCTCTAAAAATCATCTCAGTCCTGGGCCTCTGTATTTGAAGGAGGAAGGGCGGAGCCTTTATGATCTTGTAAGTCCGCAAGGTCTGGAGGATGGGCCAGGCTGGTCGGAGGCCATCTGGTCCAGGATTTCAGGATGATTTTGGCAGCCATACCAGCTTCGATGCCCCAGGAGCAAGGTTGATCTTGGAGACAGGCCACAGCGTAGCCGAGACATTCTCTTACCTACATTCGGCATCCAGGTATGAACCTGGGGGGACCAAAGTGATGCCAGAACTGAGTTAAACTGTGAGTCCCCCCCACCCCCCATAAGCTGCTGTGATGTAGGAGAGAGCATGTCTCTGAGCTGAGGAGGAGATGTTTGTACGTCTGCTCTTGCTGTGTCTTTGAAGTAAATGTCCCTTAGAGAAAGGGAACTGATGTCGAGTGTTTAAATAGCACCGGCACTTGTGTGTCGCCCACAATGGGGGGAGCACAGAGGGGCTTAAGTAAAGAGAGCCCACGGCCTCCTCGAGAACCCCGAGGGGGAGACGGAGAAGCTTGCTTCTAGGAGAGAGGCGAAGGCAGGGAGAGAAAGCTTTGGGAAGTCTTGATAGAAAAGAAATGCTGACTTGGGGGAACGGCTCTGTCTGGAATAAGTCATGTCTGAAGGTGTAGTTGAAGTACTCACGGTCATAAATATATACCCAGAATCAGAGATACTCACCCGAGGGGCCGGATCCAGCCTGATTAATTTATAAGGTTTGCATCTTCCAGTGAAGGGTATAGACATGCCCTCCGGATTAAGGATGTCTCCTGGGTCTGAGTTCTTGTCAAGGCATTCACACCTCATTAAGAATGAATGTTTAAGACTCAGCGATTGGAGGGCTCTTGGGGCAGCTAGATGGCACAGTGGCAACAGCCTGCTCCTCCAGCCAGGAACGAATCCAACCTCTCCCACTTTACTGGTGTATGACCTTGCCCCAGACGCTTACCCTCTGGTTACCTCAGTTTCTCCGGCTGAAAAATGGGGATAATAATAGCCCCGCCCTCCCAGGTTGTTGGGAAGATTGCAAACATCAGATATCTGTAAAACACTCAGCAGAAACACTGCTCGGCTGATGGTAGGTGCTAAATAAATATTATCCTCTCTGTAGTTGGCTTGTTCTCTGCAGTTCTGTAAGTGATCTGTCCAGGACACACAGCTAGCTTGTACCTGAAAAAGGATTTGGAACTCGATTTTGAATCCTGATTTCAGGTTCAAGTTCAAGGACCTCTGACCATTCTTCAATGGAGAGCTCGGCCCACTGTTTATGGCATTTATCGAGCGAGTTCCAGGACTCAGATTTCCCCGAGGGACCCTCTGCTCAGGAAATTGCAGGGGTTCACAGCCTCTCATTGTTTCATTTCTTCAGCTCTCTTTTTTTAAAGAGCATCTCGACCCGGCGCCCTTCACCACGGCTGAGCGTGACAGGGCCAGCCTTGTCCCCGCTGAGGCCTGAAATGCTGACTCTTCAAGTCCCTTCCCTGTGGGGTTCCTCGCCCTTCCTCGCCCTTCCTGAACGCTCTCTGAATGCTCTCCTTGTCAGCCTCAGCCTGACCGAGGTCCCTCAGGAGGCCAAGGGCTTCTCTACCTGATAAAAGCCTGCTTGTGCTCTCCAACAGTTTCCTAAAATACCGCTTTGCATCTCAAGTTTTATTTTTTTATATGTGAGCTACTTATTTATTTCTCTAATCTGTCCATTTACTTATTCATTCATTCATTTAACTCTTTATTCATTATTTATTTTGCAATCAGACTTATATCACTTGGCCAGGCTCACACAATAAGTGTCTGAAGCTGGATTTGAACTCAGGAAGACAAGTCTGCTTTACTCCAGGCCCAGCAGTCTGTGCTCTGTGGAGCCCCTAGCTTCCCTAGCTAACATTTACATAGCCCTTAGTATGCACCAGACACTTTGCATTTATAATTATTATCTCACAGCTAACAAGTATCCGAGGTTGGATTTGAACTCAGGAAGAAGAATCTCCTGATTCTAAGCCCAGGGCTCTGGGCACTATGGTGCCCCTAGCTGGCCCAACTAACATTTATATAGCACTTACTATGCACCAGGCATTTTGTACTTCATTATATTTATATATTTATTGTATTTATATACTATATATTTACATATTTATTTTTATTTATTGTATTTATATACTATATATTTATATTTATTTATTGTATTTATATACTGTACTATTTTACATGTATTTACTATATTTACATTATAATTATATATTATGTATATATGCTATATTATGTTTGTAATTATTATCTCATGGAAATAAATATCGGGGGTCAGGTTTGAACTCACATCTTCCTGATTCCAGAGCTGGCACTCTATCCACTGCTCCACCAAACTGCTTCTATTGGGAGGATATTCTTAAAGGGATAATTGTTGTTTCCATTTGCCCTTCAATTTTCTGATGACAGGAACTGTTTCAAAATACCAGTCACATAGTAAGTGCTTCATAAATGTGTGTTGATTGACATTAATCGAAAAGGCCAAATTGGACTATGAGTCAAGGCATATTGAGATTGCCTCTGCTACTTCCTGGGTGATTATTCTTTTCCCCATCTATAAAATGTGGGGGTCAGAATAATGGTTTTGAAGGCCCCTTTCAGCTTTAAAGCTATGGTCCTACCATCAAAGGCAGCTGGAAAGGAGCTTTGGGATCATTTAGTCCCATTATTTGGTTTTACAGCTGAGTAAACTGAGGCATAGAGAAGTAAAGGAAGGGAGTCTGACTCCGAACCTAACATTCTTTCCACCTTGCCATACTAGTTCTTACATTAGAATTTTAGCTCTGCCACAAACTGTCCATGGGACTAGGTGAAACCACTTCTATTTCTGGGTCTCAGTTTCCCCTGAAACTAAAATGGGGACAATGATATCTGAAATGCCAGTTACGCAGAGTGGTTGGGAAAAGGACAATTTGTGATCTTGAAAGTCCTATAGGAAACTGAACTAACTATCTACAAATTACCCTCTATCGAGAAGTGCCTTAACTCTGGGCTTGCACAAACTGTATTTCATCCTAAAAGAATCTCACCTCTAAAGTAAGGATGACAGGCTCTTTTTGAACTGTTTTGGCTCATTCTCCTTTCTATTCCAGAGCAGAAACCTGGAAATCTCTGAAAAAAAATTAGGCAGTCTTGTGTCTAGGGTGTCCCTAGAAGGGATTAGCAAGGTCTCTCTTTTTTATTAATATTATAGGTTTTTATTTACAAAACATATGCATGGGTAATTTTTCAGCATTGATCCTTGCAAAACCTTTTGTTCCAAATTTTCCCCTCCTTCCCCTCACCCCCTTCCCAAGCTGGCAGGTAGTCTTATACATGTTGAATATGCTAAAATATTTGTTAAGTCCAATATATGTATACATAGTTATAAAGTTATCTTAGCAAGGTCTCTTTTAGAAAAATTTTTCATACAGTAAATCAGATATAGGACAGCTACTTATTTTCTCCACCATAAAAGAAATGTTTAAAACACAAAATCTCTTAATTATGGATTGACATGCAATAATAACCCATATTTTCTGCTAGACTCATACTTAAAACATTAAAACAAGAAATGTGTTACCGAGTTGCTGGATGGGCATTTCAGGAACTCACTCAGGTTCTCATATTTTTGTCAGCAGTCACCTTCTCCTCTGAGGAGCTGTTTCAGAGGTCACTTCCTACTGAGCAATCAGCGTCCCGACTCAGAACCTCCTTATGTCTCAAAACTTACAAGATGGATACCATAGATACCAGGATTTATGGATTAATGTTTTGTCACCTGTTTTCAGGGAAAGAAACACAAAACAGTGGTTTATGATTTGTCTCAAGATCCCCCGTCAGCACATGTTCTCACTACTAGGAGCAAATAGCAGCCAGATCTATTGGGCAAAGGAGGGAAGGAGCATCTTCTCCTGTCCCACAGACATCTGAGGGAGAGGCTCAAACAGTCCCAACAATAATAGAAGAGAGAACAAGAGAGGAAGTCAGTCTTCCTTTTAAATCCTGCTGGTTGTGCACTTAATTCTTCCTCCTCAGGAGCAGCAATGGGGGAAGATGATGTAGAATGGGGTGTATTGGGAAGTCCCAGCATGCAATGATTTAGAACTGGAAGAAGCCTCAGAAGTCATCAAGTTTATAGGAGTTTGGCACCTGGAGCTCAGATCTGGCCTTTGACCCTGAACAAATCACTTAAACTCTGTCTGCCTCAGTTTCCTCATCTGTAAAATGGGGATAATAATAACAGAACTCATTTGTGAGGATCAACTAAGAGAATATTTGCAAACTGCCTTGTAAGCCTTAAAGTACTGCATGAATGCTATTGTGACTATTGTTATAATTAGTGTTATTATTACAGATGAAGAAACGGAGGCTCATGACTTGCCCAGTTAGGAGCATAGGACCATAGATTTCTAGCTGGAAAGAGCCTTAGAGATGATTTCATCCAATCCTTCACTTTATGGATGAAGGGTTTTTAACCAATTTTTAATGATTTGCTTGTGATTATAAAGGGGAGTTGTAGCTCATGAGGGTAGGAAAAACCATAGGGGAGAGTGGTAATTGAGTTGAACTTTGAATGATGATCAAGATAGCCATGAGCTATCCTACCTCATCCTTTATGGTATTTACTACATAGAAATAATATCTATCTATCTAGTATAGAAATAATCTAGCCCAATCTTAGGAATGATCTAACCCAACCCACTCATTTTATCAGTGAGGACCCTGACGGGCAGGGACTTGCTGAAGGTCACCCAGGTAATACATTGGCAAAGCTCTGATTTGAACTCAGGTTTCATCATTGCCACAGGATTGAGGAATGGAGGGAACCTCAGATCAGAGGGTCTTAGATTTTAGAGATGGGAGTCTGTTCTAGTCCAACCCTTTCATTTTATAGAGGAGCAAGCAGAAGCCGCAGGTCACACGGGCATCTTGGTGGAAGAGCCCAGATTTCGCCCCTCATACCACATCCAGCCATCTTCCCCGGGGGCTGTCATTCAGGTACGGCTTGATCCCCGTGGCCTCTGAGACTGGGAGTCTGACAGGCCTCCAGAGATTATATGACCATGAAAGGCTGAGAACTGCTCTCCTGGGAGCGTTGCATTATTTAGCCTCTTAGAGAAAGAAGAATTTTATTTTCCCTGTCCAGCTTCCCCGTTGCCTCTTTTTCGTGACAAGATCGTTATCTCCGGTGCCCTTTGCAGAAGATTCAATCTTCCCAGAAATGAGCAGGCCGGGGATGCGGTGTTCTGTTCAAGTTGCTCCCAGATCAGTCCTGCTCGTTTTAGAAAAGAGGCATGTGGGTGATATTTTCCCCATGAGGAGGGGGAGGGCAGGCTGTGCTGACAGATGATTCTCCTGCCCCCCACCCTTCCCTAGAGAGCCCGGGGAGATGGGAAAGGTCCAGCAGGGGCCAAGGGCTCCAGATGAGATTCATGGCATCTCCCCAGATGTCAATCTGTTATGTATCCCGGAGAGCCCTTCCAGAGCCTCCCACACATGCAGGACACGTACCATCTGATAGCTCAGGGCACGGCAACATGTTTTTTAGGGAGTGTCTGACATCAGAGTGATATGGGGGAAAATGGGGAGGGGGTCCTTGCCCTTGTGAGCTCGGTGGAGACAAAGCCCCCTCCCACCAGAGAGAGAACAAAGGGAGTTCTGGTTTGCGTGGGCTTGACAATGAGTTCAGGGGAGAACTGGGTTCAGCCTCGCCAGCCCTGGATTCAATCCCAGCTTTGGGTTTTAGTAGCTGTGTGGGCAAGCTGCTTATTTCTGGGTCTCAGTTTCTCTGTCTAAAAAATAAATCAGATGAAACTCAAAGGCCTCTGAAGCACCTCATAGTCCAGGTCTGGGATTCTATCAGCATAGAGTGCGTGGGAAAGATTAGGGACTAAATCAGAGAACGAAAGCTCATGTTCTTGTTTTACAAGATGTCGTTCAGTTGTATCCAATTCTCTATGACTCATTTAGGGTTTCGTTGGCACAGATTCTGGAGTGGTTTTGCCATTTCCTTCTCCAGCTCATTTTACAGATGGGGAAACTGAGGCAAACAGGGCTAAGTGACTTGCCTAGGGTCACACAATTTGTAAATGTCTTGAATCAGGATTTGAATTCAGATGATCTATGAGAATTATCAGTCATTTTCAATCATGTTTAACTTTTTGAAACCACATTTGGGGTTTTCTCTCATAAAGACACAGAGTGACTTTGCCATTTCATTTTCCAGCTCATTTTACAGATGGGGAAATTGAGGCGAACAAGATTAGAGTGACTTGCCCAGCTAGGCCGTGTCTGAGGCAGGATTTGAATTCAGATCTTCCTGAATACATTATCTATCTACGAGAAGTATCAATCGTTTTCAATCATGTGTAACTTTTTGTGATCCTATTTAGGTTTTGTTTTGTTTGCAAAGATGCTGAGTAGCTTTTCCATTTCCTTTTCCAGTTCATTTTACAGAAGGGGAAACTGAGGCAAACAGGGCTAAGTAACTTGCCCAGAGTCACACAGATAGAAAGTATCTGAGGCCAAATTTGAACTCAGGAAGATGAATCTTCCTGGCACTAAGCCCAAAGCTCTACCCACTTTGCCACCCAGCCAACTTATTAAAGGCTTACTGACTGCTTAATAAAGACTTATTGAGTGCCTGTTGGATTGGATTGCTGAGCCCAACAGTAGGGCTTAAGCTTCAAAGGGTTTTCCTTTTCTTTTTCTTCCCTCTCCTCTCATCCCTTCTCTTCCTCTCCCTCCTCCCAGCTGCGCTATTGGGCGATACATCCTAATGTATATTTAACAGGGGCTCAGAATTGAATTAATTTCCGAAGCTTAATAAACTGTAGCATCCGTTTCTAAATCGAGCCGTACTTTCCATCTTGAGCAACTGAATTCATGCTGTTGGTTTAATTTGTTGCTATTGTAATACTTTAATGCTGATGAAATTATAGAAAGGTTTCCAATGAAATTACCCAGATTTGATTATGGCGGACTGTATTAATCCTCCCCCTGCCCCCACCCTTTGTCTGCTCGTGGAAGAGAACCCACTTTAGTGTTTCTAAATGCTCATTGGTGCGATGCCCTGTGGCCACGGGCTCAGAATTCTCTTCTTGCCAATCTTTGGAGCAGTTCCCTCTCACAGAGAGAACACTGAAGGCGGAGGAGGGATTGGAGGAGCTGGGAGGAACTGTGGATATCTTCTAGTCAGTCAATGAGCAAATCCACCTTCTTTCCCCACTGGGTCACCATTGTTGGTGTCCAAAAGGAAAGGGACCCCAGAGGTCTGGTCCAACCCCCTCATTTTACAGATGGGGAAAACTGAGGCTCAAAGAAGGAAAGCCCAGATTCTCATGGGAAACAAATGGAAAAGCTAGGTTTCATAGTCAGGTTCTGGGACTTTAAATCCAACCCTCCTTGGCTAATGATGCTCTGTCCCATATTCCCCGTGTGGTTTCCAAGCAAGTCATTTTTCTCTAGGTTTCATCTTTCCTCATCTGTAAAATCAAGAGGTTGGAAAATAAGAATTGTCAACATTTACATAAGATTTGCAAAGCTCTTTATATGACTTCTCATTTGGCCTTCACAATGACCTTGGTGTAATATTAGCCCCATTTTACAGATGAGGAAACTGAGGCAGATGCTAGGTGACTTATCCAGGACTACACAGTGTATAAGTGAGACTGGATTTGCAGATCCTCATTGCAGAGCCTCTGCACTGCCTCATTGTATCTGACTTAAGATTTATTTACAACTTGAAGGGATTTTAGGGATTCCAAATGATGAACTATTTTTCATCTTCATATCATTATTCAGTATATAGTATCTTGATTTTTGTGGGGTTTAAAAATGTTGGGGGGGAAGGCAATTTAGGTTAAGTGACTTGTCCAGGGTCACACAGCTAGTAAATGTCTGAGGTTGGATTTGAACTCCAGACCCAGTGTTCTATCCAGCTGCCCTTCACAAAGAACCTTGTACAAACAGAATTTTGGGGATAGGGACTGTAGATCTGTGATTTCACTCCCAGGTGAGGAAATTTTCTCTCCCAGGGCAGTATTATTTACCTTCTCTGCTCCTTAAAGTCTGAAAACAGAAGTTCTTAACTCTTTTTTGAGTCATGGAATTTTATCAATCCAATAAATACTTACTAAGTTGATGCAAAACTTAGATAAAAGTTTCTTAATATGGATCCTTCCACTCCACAAGGGCTCCACTGACTGATTTCAGGGGATTTGTAAATTTGGATGGGAGGAAAAAGGAAACATATTTCCACTAGCTCCTAACTGAAATTTAGCATTTCCTTCAATAATTTACAAGCACAAGTCTCGAAAGAGTTCTCTAACTTGACCAGATTGCCAAAAGGAGTCCATGGCCCACCAAAAAAATAGTTAAGAACATTTGCTGTAGAAGGAAAAAAACCAAGAGAACAAATTGTCTGGGAATCACACTATTGGCCAACTCACTGCTTGGAGATTCTATCCGCTCCTGCCAGATGACAGGTGTCTCCAATCTCCGGAATATCCCCTTGGCCAGTGATAGTTTTGTCTCCCACTGGGCCAACAGGATTCTCTGTCTCTGTCTCTCCTTTCTCTATCTTTCTGTCTCTATCTCGCTATCTCTGCTTCTCTCTTTGTCTCTGTCTCTGTCTCTCTGTCCCCTTTTCTCTCTCTCTGTCTCTGACTCTTTGTCCCCCCTTTCTTCCCCATCCTCTTCTTCTCTCTCTCTCTCTGTGTCTCACTCTTTCTCTCACGGATCAAGTTAAGTGATTTCCCACTTGCCCTGGGAGGAAAGAGGCAGGGCTTGGCTCTGCTGGAGAGGACCCATCATCTGGCTAAGCCGGCTTTTAATGTAAAGAGAAGAATCAGGGACTAGTTTATGGACCCTGGGCCCTCACTCATTTATCAGCAGTTAATAGCCTCTCTCCTGGCCCGTCTTCACCGCCAGATGTTCACAGCTGGAATCTCATTTTGCTCCTGGTGATGCTGTCTTGCTGTTGGCCTAGAACATGGGAACACAATGATTTTTAGTTTTTCTTCATATTACTTTCATTCAACGTGAACTTTTTAAAAATGAAAATAAGTGTCTTTATTCCTTGTTTAGTTAAGAACCCAACTCTGGGGCATTGCTATGAAAAGAATATAAGCTAGTCTTCTTTCTATGATGTTACCTATTTAGCTCCTGGATACCTCAACATGAGTTTTTAAAACAATTTCTTTTGTCATTTAGGATTTTTTTGTTTGTTTGTTTCTCAGCTGCCTGGGTGTGGCGAAACAGAAGAATCCTGGACAAAGGGACCAAAAACTTGATGTCTAGACACAATTCAATGATTTGATAGATGATCATGGGCAAGTCACTTTCACTTCCCCTTTCTAGCAAAATGAGGAGGAGGGTGGACTAGATGATCTCTAGGGCCCTCTGCGATTCTGTGATCTTATGGGAAACTCCTTTTTCCTGTGGAAATCATGGCTCATCCACGCGCACATTCTCAACCTGTATCCTTTAGTCGCTTTCCCATCTTTCCCTAAGTATCCACTGAGGATCTGCCCCCATTTAAAAAATATTCTTGGTGTCCCCATTTAAGACGTGGCCAGTCTCTTTCTCGGTATGACTGACTCACCTGCCTTGGTCAAAGCCACGGTTGATATTTTTTTACATTATTTCTGTGCAGAAAACAGGTAGTGAGTTGTTACAGCCCATTCGTACTCATTGTGCTTCTTTCCATCACTTTCTGTCACCATTGATCGTCATTCTTCCAAGAGCTTGGATCTTTGATCCAGTGACACAAAGCTTTTCTAAGAGTTTTTTGAAAAATTGTGTGTGGGATGTATATTTGTGTGTGTATGTGTGTATTTGTGTGTGTGTGTATTTGTGTATGTGTTTGTGTGTGTGCTTGTATGTATGTTTTGTGTGTGTTTGTGTGTATGTGTTTGTGTATGTGTTTGTATGTGTTTTTGTATGTATTTGTGTGTGTGTATGTGTGTATTTGTGTGTTTGCATTTGTGTATGTGCTTGTGTGTTTGTATTTGTGTGTGTGTTTGTGTGTATGTGTTTGTGTGTGTATTTGTGTGTATGTATTTGTGTATGCATGTCTGTAATGTAATGTCTAGGGAACATCTTGACATGGGATTTTGTTGATGTGGGGAGATGCTGGTATGGAGCCCCCCCCATTTATGTCTAGGATCAAATAGAAAATCCTCTGGCTTTTAAAACCCTTTCTAACCTTTCCAGTCTTCTCATATTTTCTTCCCCTCTATATTCTTGACCACCCAGTGACACTGGGCCTCCTTGCTGTTCTAACCCCAATTCTGTATATTTTCAGACTATCTCCATTCCTGGAATGTTCTCGCTCCTGGGTTCCTTCCAATCTCAGCTCAAGTTTCTTGCAGAAACTTTCCCCAGTTTTTCCTAATCTTAATGCATTCCTTCTGAAATCACCTCCATGTATAGGCTGTATCTTGTTTCTACACAGTTGTCTGCATATCCCCCTAACAAACTGGGAGCTCCTCTGGAACAAGGACTGACTGTTTGCTGTCTTACTTTATAGCAGCAGCTGGTGACACAGTGGATAAAGCTCCAGGTGCGGAGTCAGGAAGATGAGTTCAAACCCAGCCTCAGACCCTTATAAGCCACTGTTTACCTCAGTTTCCTTATCTGTAAAATGAACCCAAGAAGAAAATGGCAAACTGTTCCAGTATTTCTTCCAAGAAAACCCCAAATGGGTACCCCCAGCACTTACTACAGCATCAGGCCCATAGAAGGTAGTTGATAAATATGACTCGCTTGGCTGATCCTCCCCTCTCATTTTATAAAATTAAGAAACTGAGACCCAGCAGAAATGGAATCCAAACTCATCTCTTCTCCCTCTCAGTTACACGCTCTTCCACCTCACCCCCTCAGCTGTCTTTCTGGAAGATGGCATCTCTTTGAAATGGGGGTGCCCCACGTTCTCTCTAGCTGAAGCCATCAAGGATCTCCTCCTGGAAAGACTATTTTAGCATTCACAGAGTAATTATTTGCTCAGGTGAAATGTTTAAACCAAGCTTCAAAGAATTCAACAAAAAGAAAATGAGGTTTCAAAAAAAACCCTTACAAAAATCCCCCACAAATTCTTTCATCAAAACCTAAGCTGAAAGGATTTTATCTTCTTGCAGAGGGAAAGTCAAGAGGTTTAATTTAAAGCTTGGGCTAGATCCTGCTTCTTCAATGGAGTTATTGTTCCATAGTGGGGAGGGAGATAATGAACATTTTCCTTTTATTATTTTCTTTCTTTTTTTTTTTTTTTTTGGTTCCGAGGGCTGGGATTTGGTTTGGTTTTGGAAATTCCAGCCTCGTGTGTTTCTGAGTTTTCCGGGCTTGTGGCTGGTGTGGGTATCTCACAGAGTCAGGGAAGAGATTTGCAATAACATTTATGCAATAGGAACCTTGAAAATGAATGTCACTCCAGCAGGCTGATTGCGCACGTGTGCGCTTGCACGCCAGTGGGTAGGTGGAGGGGGGGGGATATCACCAAGGAAGGAGCCATCTGCGGATGATGCTCGGCCCTGTGACAGGCCCTGGAACTGCTGGAGATTAGAGACGTGGGGGCAAAGAAAGGCACAAGAACATTGGGCCATTATCTGTGAGCTGCACGGTATTCACCCTGCCTTTTGATCTTGCTTCTCAGGAATTCATAAGTTTCCCTCCTATCTCTCTACCCCTGGAGAAGAAAAATGAAAATCCACACTTGGCCTCTAGTCAGTGTAAAATACATAACTTTCCTCCAACTATACAAACACAGATTATTTTCCTTAAAGAGGAGGATGGGCTCAAAAGAAAAAAAAATATTACTCACTTCTGGGATTTTTCTCCTCTTTTCCTGTTCCAGTTCTGACTGTATTGCTCAAAATCGAGTTTCTGGGGAGAACAGAACAACTGAGAGCAGACATTTATCATGAAAGGGAGAAAATGGAAAAGGATGTTTTGGGTTAGGAACGGAACTCAACAAATACTTAGTAAGGATCTACTATATTCCCTTAGTGGGTAGAGCGCTGGGCCTGGAGCCCGGAAAACCTGGTTTCAAATCCAGCCTCAGACACTTCCCGATTGGGCAAGTCACTGATTGCCTCAGTTTCCTCAGTTGTAAAATGAGTTGGAAAAGGAAATGACATAATGCCAAGAAACTCAAATGGGCTCCTGAAGAGTCAGATATGAGAAAAATGACTGGACAACAACAAAAGATGGCAAAGATGGGGGAGGGGGAGAGAGAAAATTAAAACTATGGCCTATCTCAAGTCAAGTAAACAACCAGCATTTATTAAGCAACTACTATGTGCCAGACAAGGGGGAGATAAAAATAAAACTATAGCTTAAATCTAGTAAGCAACCTGCATTTATTAAGCCCCTACAATATGCCAGGCAGGGGGAAGATAAAAAGAAACTATGGCTTATTTCAAGTCAAGTAAACAACCAGCATTTTGTTAAGCAACTACTATGTGTCAGATGGGGGGGGGATAAAAATAAAGCTATGACTTATCTCAATCAAATAAACAACCAGCATTTATTAAGCAACTGCTATGTATTAGACAGGGGGGGGGATAAAAACAAAAAAATAAAAATAAAACTACGACTTAAGTCAAGTAAACAACCAGCATTTATTAAGCACCTACTACATGCAAGGCAGGGGAGAGATAAAAATAAAATTATGGCTTATCTCAAGTCAAGCAACCAACACTATGTGTTAGGCATTGTACTAAGGGCTGGAGATACAAAGAAAGACGAAAATAGGCTCTGGACTCAACGAGCTTACAATGTAATGGGAAAGAAAATGTGTAAAAAAACACATGCAAATAGGAGATATAAAGGATAAAGCACCAACACCAGGAAGGTGCTAGTATTAAGAGGAATTGGAAAAGGCTTCTGGCAAAAGTTGGGATTTTAATTTATATTCTACCAGCATTTGTTTTTAAATTTTTGAGTAAATTTTTGACATTCCCTTTTCTTATTTTTATTTAGTTAGTTTTATGTTATTGTGGAGTAAAGCTTGGAGTTAGGAAGACTTAATTGGAATCCCATTTTAGACACTCATTAGTTGTGTGATCCTGGGGAAGATACAACTCCTCTCTCTGGACCTTATTCTCTTCATTAGTAAAATAAAGGGATTGGACTTAATGACTTTAAGATCCCTTCCAGGTCTGTATGGATAATTCTGGATTCTATGTCCTACTTTTTCTGCTAGATTCCTATCCCCTATTCCTCCTATTCCCAAAGAAAATTCATTTATAACAAAAACAAAACAAAACAAACAAACAAACAAAAAAACAACCGTTCAGTAAAACTAAACTGACGACGTATGCAGTATTTCATATCCATGGTTCCCCACCTCTGCAAAAAAAAAAAATTAGAGTAAGGTATTTTCGCACATCAATACCATCTACTAATTTTCAAACCAGAAAAACATTACTCGTGACCACTTCTGAAATGCAGTTATCCCTTGAGAAGGATTGGATCTTAGAGAATTTTCAGGATCATCCCACTATCTCCAGGTATCTCTCATTCAACCATCCTAGACAGTTGAGTATCTCTGAGTGGCTTTGGACAAGTCAATTTAATTGACTGGGCCTCAGCTTCAGAAAAGGTGTGGACTAAAAGGATTGTAGGTACTTTCCAGCTTTATATGTATGATCTTGTGATTTTGGTGACCCTTAGAGAAGGCAAAAACAATTTCCATTGAACTTGACTTGTAAAGTATAAAGTTGGAAAAGATCTCCCCATTGGAAGATAGTTTCCCAGCTCCAGGAATATTCTGGGAAATGTTTATCACCCAGCTCTCCCCCAAAAATATGATATATGTTTAAGCCTAGTTTACATTATTAATATTTTCCCCATTTTTTTTCTTGTCTGTTGACTATCTAGTCAACAGAACAATAAATCAAGCCTGGAATTATAGTATTTGTTGATTTCCCAAGGGTAAATGGTCATACTGAAAATTTGACGATTGGCTTTCTCAAACTGGTTCAAGCTGACTCCAACACAGCCTTGCTTGGGTTTCAATATTTTCTCCTCCCATATTATAGCTGTGAGTCATGGAAGACTAGTGTCTCTGTGGGAGAGGCTCATGATGGGAATCAAAGAAGACGTGATTAAAAAGAATTTCGGAAAAATGGATGTCTGAGAAAAGATGACGATCTGCTGTTCTTGTGTCAGCTGATGATACTGAGGGGTGGTCTGTGGGCTCAGAATGGAAAGATGGGGAAGTGGAGAGTGGCCCAAGATGGACAGGAAGAATCACAAATCTTTGTTGTAGGCAGACATATGTATGTTGCAACACAATAAGAAAAGAAAAAGAAATGGAAGCAATTAGAATGGGAATTGAGGATATAAAACTATCACTTTGTAGATGACAGGATGGTGTACCTAGAGAACACACTAAAAATTAGTTGAAATAATTAACAACTTCAACAAAATCACAGAACATAAAATAAACCAACGTAAATTACCAGCATTTCTATATATATCACTAACAAAATCCAGAGGGAAGAGATAGAAAGAGAAATTCCATTTAAAATAATTACACACACAATATAAAAAAATAACTGGAAGTCTACCTGCCAAGAAACTATGTGAACACAATTACAAAATACTTTTCACACAAATGGAGAAATGTTCATTGCTCATGGTTAGAAGGAGCCAATATGATAGAAATGATAATTCTATCTAAATTAACTTACTTTAGTGCCATAGCAATCAAATTTTCTAAAAGTTATTTTATAGAGCTAGAAAACATATCAAAATTCATCTGGAATAACAAAATGTCAAGTAAATTAATGGGAAAAAATATGAAGGCAGATGATCTAGCTGATCTCAACTGTATTGCAAGGTGGTAATCACCAAAACAATCTGCTACTGGCTAAGAAGTAGAATGGTGAATCCAAGGAGCAGACTAGATATATACTACCAGTAGTAATTGACCATCATACTCTAATGTGAGAAACCCAAAGATCCAAGATATTGAGGAAAAAGCTCAACACTACCGAGTAATACATTGAAAAAGTCTTAAAAGTAGAAGGTGTGACACCTGTGGACCTTCCACCTTCACAAAAAAACAAGTTTGGGGTGTTTTCTAATGCCTCTTAATTTCAATCCTGATTGATCTTCACAAGTTTGTTAAATTTACTTTTGAATGTTTGTATGTCATTGTTCTCATTTGCATAGTTATAATTACTGTGTATTTTATTTCTTGACTCTGCTTACTTCAATTTACATGGATTTATATTGATCTTTTCTGCTTCTTTTTATTTATCACACATAAATTCTTACAGCACTTACATTCATATAACACAATTTGTTCAGTGTGCCTATATAAGTATGTTTATCATATATTTCCACAACCCTTTCAATATTAACTATTGCCACTTTTGATCATTTTTGCCAATTTTTGGGATGATTTTGATTTGCTTATCTCTTATTCTTTATGATTAGAACGTTCTTTCATGTGATTGTGAATATTTTGTAATTCTTTGGAGAATTATTTAAATATTTTGGTCATTTATTGTGGTATGGATACTAGTTACACACACATATATTCAAATACATGTATGTATGTATGTAGAATGTGTATATATGTATATAATATATATAATATCAAACCCTCATCAGAGAAATCTGATATAAAGATTTTTTTCTGCATTTGATCACTTTCCTTCTTATCCTAGATGGATTAATATTGTCTGTACAGAAGCAGTTTCAAATACTCAAAGTTATCCATTTTATCTTTTATTTAGTTAAGAATACATCTTCTGCCCATGAAATTGAAAATTATACGATTGTTTTTCTTTCTTTTTTTTTTTAATAGTATGAGCATCTATATTAAGATCATGTATCCAATTAGAATATATGGTGGAATATGGTGTAACATGTTTTTCTAAGTCTAATTTCTGCTCAGCTGTTTTCCAATTTTTCCAGATGTTTTTAATCTGATATGAAGTTTTTTCCTCAGGTAATTTATGTTTTCCACATCATCAAACCCTGAATTATTGAGTACTGTTTCTGATTTTCTCCTTTTTACTCTGTTCTATTGATTTATCTTTCTTTTCTTTAATGAATGCCAGATGGTTTTGGTGACTTATGCTTTATAATATAATTTGAGGTCTAGAAGTGTTAAGGACCATGCCTAAGTGAAGGGGCAGATCAATTGTCGGAGAGCCTTCGTAGTTGTGGATCATAACACTTGAAGGAGTTGCAAGAAGCCTTTGCTGATGCAGGTATTCCTTGTGTATTGGGAATGAAATAAATTGGAGGCAGAGGGAAGAGGAGAGAGGTCAGAGAACAGCAACTGCCCCTCAGTTTCCTTGTATCATCATCATTCTCTTACATGAAGAGATCTGTTCTATAGGTGTGAGTTAGACTTCCAGCAGCCATTGGCAGATGGCTCTTATATCACAACACAGAAGTTCTATTCTTTCTTTGTCTCTTGATAGTCTAGATCTTTCATTTTTCCAAGTGAATTTTGTTATTATTTTATCAGATTCTATAAAGAGTTCCCTTGGTAATTTGATTGGTTGAGCATTAAAAATTTATATGAACTTTGGTAGTATTGTCATTTTTATTATAATGGCATGACCTAGCCATGAACACTATAATATTGCTCCAATTATTAAAGTTGTTCTTTATTTCTTTAAGAAGCATTTTATAATTGAATTTATATGTCTTTTGTTGCCTTAATAGATAATTTATGAATTTTGTAGTTAATTGGAATATGATTTCCTTTTGTATTAGTGCTTCTTCCATTGTATAATTATTGTGTAGAAATGATATTTTGTGAGGATTTATTTTGTAATATATAACTTGACTGAAGTTATTGTCTTAATTAGTGCCTTTGCTGACTCCTTAAGATTTTACTTTATGTCGTCTGCAAATAGGAATAGTTTTATACTATATTTACTTATATTTATACCTTTAATTTCTTTCCCTTGCTGGTATTTCCAGAATTATATCAAATAAAAGTAGGGAGAGTAGTCTTCTTTGTTTTTCTCTTATATATACTGGAAAGGTTTCTAGGATATCTTAGTGAATACAATGGTTGCTTTTGGTTTTAGATAGATACTTTTTATGATTTTTTTAAAAAAGGCTTCTCTATGTCTATATTTTGTAGGGACCTTAGAATAAAGGAATATTATCATACTTGGTTAAAGGTTTTAAAAATATATCCATCAAGATAATCATGTGGGCTTGGGATATTTTTATTTTTAATATGGTTAATTATGATGATTATTTTTCTAATGATGAAGCATCCTTGAATCCCTGGCATAAATCCCACTTGTTTATAATGAAAGATTTCATGGATGAATTGGTTTATAGTCTGTTTGACAGGACTTAGTTTAAAATTTTTGAATCAATGTTCATTAATACTATTGGCCTATAGTTTTCTTTTTATGTTTTGACTGCCCCAGGTTAGATATTAGGACTATATTTTTTATATAAAATGATTTGGTAGGGTACTTATACAATTTTGAGAATAATTTGTGAAGTATGGGTAATAATTGGTTTTTTAAAAGTATGATAGAATTAATTAGGATCAATTTCCCTCACATCTTTGGTATTTTCTTTATAGTTTTTTTTTGAGACTGGATTATATAAAATATGTTTCCTGATAGTTTGAATATCTTATACTTTTTAAAAGATATTTCTCCTCTACTTACTGTGTTTTCAATTTTATTACTTTATAACAATGTAAATTATGTTTTGATTATTCTTTTTTTCTTCTGGTTTTTCTGTGATTTCCTCTTGGTTATTTGCTATTATATTTTGTGCCTATTTTAGGTTTGTTTTAATGATTTGATCATAGATTCAGTCATTACTTAAGATTGCATTGTTAGACTCCATTTGGGTCAATTTTTTTTGTCTGTGGTTTTTCAATCACTAATTTTTTTTACAAGTCATAAGTTGTAAAGAATATACTAACTAGTTCTATATTTTGACATTTAAAAAATATCCCTGTGCCCTAGTACATATTTAATTTTTGTAAAAATTCATATAATATCAAGAAATAGGTATATTCTTTGGCTGTCTCATTTAGAAGACATCATAAGCCTTTTAACTCTAATTTCTCCCAGAATTTATTCAGCTCTGTTTATTTCTTGTTTATCTTTCTTTTAGATTTATTCAAAACTGAGAGAGGGATATTAAAGTCTCCTATCACTATAATGTTACTATCTATGTCTTCTTGTGGCTCAAATAATATCTCCTTTATGAATCTGTTATGTTAAGGTGTTTGGAGTAAATAAGTTTATATTGATACTGGTTTATTGTTTATGGTTTCTTTCAGCATAATATAATTTTCTTGTTTATCTTTTTTTTTTGCTTTTTTGCATTTTTTCAGATAGTATAATTGCAGCTTCTACTTCTTTGGATTCACTGATGCATGTGACTTATTTTAGATTCTCTTCAGTTTTATTTTGTATATGTCTTCATTTTTAAAGTAAGTTTCTTCTAAGTAACAAATTATATTATATTGTTTTATTATTCAATCTCTTACTCTTTTTCATGAATTGGATTGTTTAATCCATTCACATTGAAAGTTATGAGAATCAAGTTTACATTTTTCTCTATCTGTCTCTCATATTGATGCTTTTTTCAAGTTGTAATTTCCCCCCTCTTATTCTGTGAACACAAAGCTATATTCCTTTAGTTATCTTAACTTTACTTTTTAAAGGTAGCTCTGTTCCCATTGGCTCTCTTCTTTTTAACAAATTACCTCTTTCCTTTAGGGATTTGGGGGTTTTCTTTTTCTCTCCTGCTTTTATCTGGTTATATAATTCTTTCTCCTCTTTTCCCCACTCAGTTAGTCAAATAGATTTCCTTCTCCTCCTTTTCAACTAGTCCTGATCATTCATTTTTTGTGCCCTTTTCCAAAAGAAATTTCTCTCATTCTCTTCATTATCAATCTTCCCTCTCTTTCTCCATCTACTCCAGACTTTTATTCTCTGATTCATGAATAATTGTTTGGTCTTTCTCTTTTCTCTGATTTTGTCATGCATTCAAAGCTTTAATGATATCCATTCTAGGTTCTCCACTTTTTATGTATTTTCTACCATTCCTTGTAGAGCTTGCCACCTGGATTTTCCTCTTCCATTGTGCCCAGCTCCTAAAACAATGTCAGGTGTCAGAGAGGGCAATGACCCATCATAAGGCTCCTCCCTGATAATACAGCCCACCACTGATTTATACCGTCCCTTAGTTGCTCCCCCTTCGAATATATCTTTCCCTTCCTTTTCAATCCTCCCCCTTCTCTTCACCTATTCCTTTTCGGTACTTGTCTTTCTGAGACCACAAGGATGACCTCCTTATTGCTAATTTTTGATTTGACCCTAGCCTTTCACAAATTCTTCTTTATCCCTCTGTTACCTTCTACCTTTTCCATGTAATTCTCTTTTGTTTTAATATAGTCTTAAAAAAACCATTGATTTACTTGTCTGCACAATGACACTAGGTTCTCTCCATAATTCCCATGTTTCTTCTCCTCACTCTTACCTCCACCAGACTTCCTCCTTCATCCTTGTTTCTTTGTGTATATTTGTAAAACTTTTTATTTTGCTGTCATTCTGTTGCTGTTGATGTCCTTGGCTGCTATATTTTTCCCCACTGAATTTTTGTTGTTTGAGGTGTTATAGAAGCAAATAATCTCTCCAGTTCTCATTTCTTTCTAAAAATGTTTCAATTGACTATTATTGAATGTTCATCTTTTTTTTGCACATATGGTTAAGCTCAGATTCACAGGGTCACCCTGGGTTGTTCTTTGGAACACATTATACCATTCCCTCCTACATTTTCTGGTAGGTACAGCATACTCATATTATTCAAATTTCCTTTCCTTTGAATTTGAAGGTCTTTTCCCTGATTGCTTGCAGAACTTGTCATTTCTGTACAGAATTGTTCAATTTAACTACTGTGTGTCTTACAGTTTGCAACTTTGAAATTTTTTAGAGGTGATACGTGAATTCTTTTGATTAATATTTCATTTTCTTTATTCAGAAGTTCTGGACAGTTCTGTTCTGTTATTATTTCCTGCATTATGATTTAAAGGTTTTTTGGTCCCACTGTGTTCTTTATGAGATCCTTAGGTTGTCTTTACACATTCTATCTTCAAGATGAGTATGTTTTGCTTCCACAACAAGCATATTTTCTTTTTTTCTTCTAGATTGTCCTTCACTTCTGTATATCTGCAGTCCCAATCTATTTTTCTCTCTTTTGTTTCTTTGGTGAGATTTCATCAAAGATTCCAGTTTTTCTATTCTATCCTGTCCAGATAAATTCTGTCTGGATAAATAAATCTGTTCTCATAATTCTCATTTCTCTTTTGAACCACTCAACAATCACATCTTGTGGTTCTATGTTCTCCTTCACAGAGTCCTCTGTCTCATCAGCTGTTAGATCATTTTCTTTCATTTTACAATGCTTATCTATAGTTATCTGAATTCTTTTACTAGATCTGGAGGCCATATTTCCTTCTTTTGTTAATATTTTGTTAATAATTATCTGCCTATGTTCAATATCTTTGGGTTTTCTTCTTCCTGAGGTCTTTTTCTTCTGTTTTAATTTTTCTCCATTCACTTTTTGACTATTGGGGTTTTTTTCAGGGACTCTATCTCAAATGTCTCAGCTTCCTTACACAGTAAACACCTACTAGGTCTCTACCTTAAGTGATTCAGAACTGGTCCCAGCTGGATGCTGCGCTCAGGTTTAGTGGAGTGCTACAAAGTCTCGATTAACCCCTCCATCCCCAGCCACACAGTATCTTGTCCCCATCACTCTGTTCCTTAGTTCCCAAGTCTGGCACCAACACTGTTGCAATGGGGTTGTGGCCGCTGGATTTTTGTCAAGGTCTGTCCCAAGTCTGGAGCCAGGATTTCAAGGGTATTGGAAGAAGGAAAGAGGGACTTAATATGGGCTTGGTTTTCTTGTAGAATAGATTGGTCCCCTGTGTGGGGACCTTGGGTCTATTACTATAACCTCACCCCCCATAGTGTGGAAGGAGTGATGAGTATATTCAGTTTCTTTTGGATTTTGTATGCTCTAGGTTGGATACAGCAATAACTTCCACAGAGTCCTCTGGTATATAACTTTGGTGTGTAATTTCTGTTTTGGAAAGGTTGGAGAGATCAAAGAAAATGTTCAATCCTCCATCTCATCCTACACAAAAGTTTGTGAATATTAATTGAAAACAAAAAGAAGTCATTGGTGCAGACTTGGAAATCTTTTTGTTATATAGGGATTTCTTGTGATGACACTGGACCAATGCTCATGGAAAACAACTCCTAATATAAATTAGTTAAATCTTTCTCATTTTTTATAGCATAAAGTCATAGGTGTAGAGCAGGAAGGGTTTTTTTTAGATTTTAGTTTAGTTTAGATTTAGTTTTTTTTAAATTAAGCATCTTCATTTTATAGATTTAAAGAAATGACTTGCTCAAGGTCACAAGGCAGTAATTAATTGCCAAAACCAGAATTTGAATCCAAGTCCTTATGTTTCACATCCAGTATACTTGTAGCCAACAAGGTGAGTAGTAACAAATGTTCAGCTTTTTCTTCCCTCAAGGCCTTTTCATTTTGACTTCTGCACCCCAGAAACAAAGGAATTGTTCAGGTAGTATTTAATCAAATTAATGGGTGTCTGAACCATCAGTTTGAGGCTAATAATTGTGGAAATGTATCTCAAATGGACCAGCCTGTTCCCAGGGACAGAGGGAGGGATCAGTGTACCGGGAATGACAATAAGCTTGCACCTGGCCTCTTAACTGCCCCCTTTCTCCATCCCATGAACTCCCCAAATTCTCCATCCTCAACATATTTCCCTTTCAAACTTTGTTTTCACTTAAGCTCTAGCAACATAAGTGAGAAGCCCACCAATCAACAAGGAGGAAATAGACTCAGACTGAAGCTAAATGATTTGCTCAAGGTCACACAGAGACAGAATTGCAACCCTAGCCATAAAACCATACTTCTGGAACTAGAAGGACCTCAGATGCCATTTAATCCTCTCGGTCCATTTTACAGATGTGAAAAATGAGGTCTGAAGAGGAGTTATGATTTAGAATCATTGGCTTCTAGATATAAAGTTAGAAGGCAATTTAACGGTCACATGGACCAATTATAGTGGAGAAAACTCCAATGTAGAAAGGAATTTGTTTAAGGTCACACATGGTTGAGAGACCATCAGGACCATCCACGGTGGGAGCCAGGGAGGCTGTCAGACCCAGACATCTCATTTTGCTATAGAAAAAGTTGAGACTCAGATGTGGGAAACACTTTGCTCATTATCATACAACGAATGTCTGAGCTGGTACGTTAGCCTGCAGGCCTGAAATCCAGTGCTGGCTGCTTTCTCCATAGATGTTTGAGGAAGGCTTTCAGAAAGCAAATTGAAGGGTTGGCGAGGGAAAATATTGGAGTCTGGG
Organism: Sminthopsis crassicaudata; assembly: GCF_048593235.1. Classification (NCBI taxonomy): domain Eukaryota; kingdom Metazoa; phylum Chordata; class Mammalia; order Dasyuromorphia; family Dasyuridae; genus Sminthopsis; species Sminthopsis crassicaudata. The sequence goes on along the minus strand of NC_133617.1, from coordinate 35,565,299 downwards.
TTTTCCTGGTGATTAATATGTATGGGAGCATTTCTTTAGCTGGGCAAATGGAGTTGAACAGGCCATTCTGGATGGCGGCTAACCCCAGATTGTGCTGTTTGGCTTTGTGGTCCAGTTCATGTCCACAGGGGCACCTTCCCAATAGAAACCATTGATGATGGTTTCTGAGTTGGCATTTCTTGGTTGCCTGAACCTATCTGTGGATAATAGAAGGAAGGAAGGAAGAGAGGGAGGAAGGAAGGAAGAAAAGGAGGGAGGGAGGATGGAGAGAAGGAAGGAGAAAAGGAAGGAAGTAGAGGAAGGAAGAGAAAAGGGAAAGAAGGAAGAGTGGGAAGGAGAAAGGAAGGAAGGAAGAAAGGAGAAAAGGAAGGAAGTAGAGGAAGGAAGAGAAGGAGGAAGGAAGGAAGGAAAGGCAGAAGGAAGGAAGAGAAGGAGGAAGGAAGGAAGGAAAGGCAGAAGGAAAGAAAGAAGGGAGGGAGGGAGGAAGGAAGGAGAGAAGGAAGAAAGGAAGGAGAAAAGGAAGGAAGTAGAGGAAGGAAGGAAGGAAAGGCAGAAGGAAAGAAAGAAGGGAGGGAGGAAGGAAGGAAGGAGAGAAGGAAGAAAGGAAGGAGAAAAGGAAGTAGAGGAAGGAAGAGAAGAAGGAAGGAAGGAAAGGCAGAAGGAAAGAAAGAAGGGAGGGAGGGAGGAAGGAAGAAAGGGGGGGGGGGAGAAGCGAGTAACTGTCCCACTAACTCTGTCTGGCCTAATGGAGAGTGAGCTAGCCTTGTGGTCAGGAAGCCATGGGTTCAAATCCTGTCTATGACACACACTAGCCATGTAATCCTGAGGAAGACTTCTATGGCTCTCAGTAACTCTATAATGCTATAAGTTGTGGGACAATTGAAAAAAGCAACCCATGAGGTTGGTATGACAAATTAATCTCCTCTTATCCCAGTCTATTTGTTTTTATTCTGAATTGACTTAAGATCACAAATTAAGGGAGAAGGGCCTCAAAGATCACTGTTTAACCTCTCCATTTAATAATAATGAATTATAATTATTATTTACAACATTTAATAAATAATAATTCATAATAATAATTACCATTTTAAAACACTATGTGCCAGGACAATTATTCTCTCATTTGATCTTCACAAGAATCTGAGGGACTAAGTGATATTATTATTCCCATTTTACAGATCAGAAATGAGGCAAACAGGTTAAATGACTTGCCAGGGTTATAGAGCTATTAGGAGTTTAAGGTCACATTTGAATTTGGGTTTTGCTGACCCCAGGCCCAGAGTTCTCTCCACAGCATCATCTGTATGCCCTTAATTTACAGAAAAAGTGATTTTTCAAAGTTCATATAGGTAATAAACATTCAAAATGGAGTTCAAACCCCTGTTCAAAGGAAAGTGTTCTGATCCAATCCTCTCATTTAACAGATGGAGAGAATTGAATGAAGCGCCCAAAGTCACAGAAGTCATCAGCATGGGACGATTGATTTGAATCCAGGACTTCTGACTCCTCTCTCCATTTTAATAAGTTGCCTCCTTGCTTCTCTGGGTTCGTGTTGCTTCCTCCAGGTAGAGCCCAGTTTTGAATCTTATCGGGCAGTCGGGGCAAGCCTACAGACCTCTTCTCAAAACCATATAGTATATGTGGTAAATATAGTATATATTTATATTATAATATAGTAAATAAAATGCAATATTTCAAAAGTCTGAGGATAGTTGGAAACTTTAAGAATTTAAAGCTGTTGCATATTGTTTTCTTTCTTAGTTTTTCTTTTCCTTCCCTCTTGATCAGATTTTTCTTGTGCAACAAGACAACTGTATAAATATATAAACATATATTGGATCTAACATGTATTTCAACATATGTAACATGTATTGGGTTACCTGCCAGCTAGGGGAGGGAGGGAAGGAAGGAAGGGAAAATTTGGAACAAAAGGTTTTGCAAGGGTCAGTGTTGGAAAAATTACCCATACATATGTTTTGTAAATAAATAAAGGATTAAAAGAAAATAATTTAAAGCTGTATTAAGACTATGGGGTAAATCTTGTACATAGGACTATAAAGGAAACTGATTAACATGAGATTGTGTGATTTTTTCCCCCCTCCAAGTTCCTGGGATCTCCCAGATCCTTTTCACAAAGAACCATTACAGTGGAATGTCAGCTCTAATGCAGATTGTTATTATTGTTACTGGATCATTTCAGTCCTGTCTGACTCTTTGTGATCCCATTTGGGGTTTTTCTTGCAAGAGTGGTTTGCCATTTCCTTCTCAAGCTCATTTTTCAGATAAAGAAACTGAGGCAAACAGGATAAAGTGACATGCTCAGGGTTCCACAGCTAGGAAATGTCTGAAGCTGGATTTGAACTCAGGCCCGCTGGTCTATCCACTGTACCACCTAGCTGCCTTGATACATAATAAGTGCTTAGTAAATGTCTTTTTTCTCTCTCTCTCCATCTAGAAATTATCCACAGAGATGAGATTTAACCTTTTAGAATCTCCATGTCAAACTGTTAAAGCTTTATTTCTACTGTACTATTCTTTAAAAACTCAGTATTTCTATAGTACGGAGGAAAATACTCTGCCTCTCAGATCCTCAGTTTCCCCAACTGTAAAATGAGGATCCCAGAGCTTGTCTTACCTTCCTCACTGAATTGTTCTGAGGAATGTGCTTTACTGGGCCTAAAGAGCTATAGAAATAGGACTTCAGTGTATTTGTATGTAGTAGGCATTTAATAATTGTATATTGAGTTGAATTTGATTGTGTGGTCAGCCCAGAGGTAGCACCCTGCCCCTCCACCTCGCCCCACCCTGTCAAGCAGTTCAGCCAGAGCCAGTGATTGTTGGTCTGCTGGTGGCCCGGAGCACTGTTTTCCATGTTTTACCGAATTGCCTGATACAGCAATAACTCAACTTTATTGATTGTGTCAAAAGCAGTAATTCAGGAAAGCTATTTAAATTCACGGGAGGAAGCGTGAGCAATTATAAGTGTCTACAGAAAATTATTCATCATTTCTTTTATTGGCTATTGAGCTTAGAGACAGACATTTTATGGAAGGCCGATGTGACAGTGAGAGAGCTGGTAATGACTGGGGTCTAACTCCCCGATCGGTGTGTGGCGAGGAAAAAAATAATCAACACCGGCTAATATAAATCTATATGCACAAAGCTTTATAGGGTATTACTGGAGGAGTATGTAAGCGACCGGTGGTTTAAATTCATTTTGTACTTAATCCCAACGAAATCCACCCGGTCTACGCCTGCATCCCCTATTTCAGCCTATAATAACATTGTGATTTGTGAGGAGGCAGGTGATTTTTTTGCAGTATTTCCCTGTAGTTAAACTTTAATGAAAGCTTAAATCAAGGCTCAAGTCTTGTGGCTGACAAGCAGATGAAGCCCCAGAAGGTTGCTGGGATGGATTGGAGGGGCAGAGGAAGGAAATGGTATGTGTTGGGGTTAGAAAGTGGTGGGGAGAAAATTGCTGTGACCTAAAAAACAAAAATTGATCACCTAGTGGCCAATCTTTTGGTGAAAAGCGTCTCTGAACTCAGCTAAAGTAGTCCTGGGATGGTAAACTTGGAAGAGATCGTAGAGGCTGATGAATTCAATTCTCCCATTTTACAGACGAGTAGAGTGAGACCAAGAGGAAGAAAATGACTTATCCAATTTCATACAATCATAGACTCGGAGCTGAATGGGATCTTGTTGGTCACCTCGTCCAATTCTTACTCATAAAACTTGGGGAAATTATGTAACATCATTGGGTCTCAATTATGTCATCTGTAAATGAAGCAACTGGAATAGTTGAGGTCATCGTTTCTCTTATTGGCTATGGAGCTCAGAAGCAGACATTTTATGGAAGGCTGACATGACAGTGAGAGAGCTGGTTATGATTGGGGTTTAACTCCCCGATGGGTGTGCAGTGAAGAAAAAAATAATCCACACTTGGGCTAATATAAATCTATATGCACAAAGCTTTATAGGATATTACTGAAGGGAGTGTGCAAGCTCCTGGTGGTTTAAATTCATTTTGTACTTAATCTCAACAAAATTTGAGGACCCTCAACAAATTCATGCTAACTTCATATTTTAACTCTAAAATACCCATTCCAACCCCCATCCCCAGTTCTTGGGTCAGGAAGACCTGAATTCAAATACATCCTTAGATACTCACTAGCTGTGTGTCTCTGAGCAAGTCTCTTAACCACCGTCTGCCTCAGTTTCCCCATTTGTAAAATGATGGTAATAATATCAATTCCCTCCCTGGGTTGCTATGGAGATTTTATAAACTTATCGCAGACTTTAAAGTCAAAATCAATGTGAGCTATCCCCGTTATTATTATTATCCATCAACTAGTACACTGCGTCAGATGAATGGTATATAATAGTAAGTTTCCAGGAATTCAAAGCAAGGAGTAATCCATCGCCAAGGGGTGGATCAGTCGGGAAAGGCTTCATGGCAAAAGTGACATTTGAGCTGGGTTGTAAAGGAAGAACAAGGGAAGGATTCCAGGGATGATAATAGGATGAAGTCAGGAGACCGGAATGCGAAGATGTGTTTGGAGAAGAGAGCCAGGTCTGTTGGACCAGAGAGTTCATTTCCCATAAGGCCACGGTGGGACTCAAGGTGAACAGGTGGGTTAGAAATAGGTCATGGAAAACATGAGCTGCCAAACTGAAGAGCTTGGATGTTCCCTGCCGGTGAGGGGATCTGCTGCTAGGAAACAGGAGGAACCTTTCTGAGGCGATGTTTCGCACAAATCCCTCTCATGGCCAATCATCATAACTCACATCTCTACGGCCCTCCAAGGATAACAAAGCACTTTCCTAACAAGCTTGTAGGGCAGGTTATGCAAATAACTTAAAACCTCTTTTACCCAACGCACCTGGAGACTGTGGGCGGAGTGCAGGGAGTGGAGTTTTGGAGCACATCACTCCGGAAGGCCATTAGTCTGGATCTGGTGCCTTGTGTGACCTCTCAATCACTCACCTGATTTCCAGGGAACTCATCCATAAAATGGAAGTCTTTTTCTGCTTCTAAATCTGAGATTTAGAATATGTATACACACACACACACACACACATACACACATATATACACACATATATACGTACATATATACACATATATATATACATATATATGTATGTTTATATTCTATACATTTAGAATATATATGAATTATATAGAGAGAATATATATATATATATATATTTATATAGAGAGATGATATATAGAGAACATCTCTATATATAGGCTATATAGAGAATAGAATATATAATAAGTTATTTAACCTTTCTAGGTCGACTTTGGTTTCCCCAATTGTAAAACTGGGGGAGGAGGATTACATGATCTCTAAGATCACTTCTCTCCAACTTTTAAGATTTTCTCCCGTCGTTGAATCTGTGATCCAATGGGTCACACTGGAACCCCGACATATCTTTCCAGCCTTGTCTAATGCTGCTTCCCAGTATATAACTTATGCTCCGGATGACCTCACAGTTCCTTAACCATGTTACTTCTTCCACCAAAACACATCCATAAATTGGAAGAAGGTGTCAGTAAAAGCATTTCCCTCTGAAACATCATTGCTCAGTAGAGAACAATTGATTAGGCATCCTGGACCCACAGCCAGGGGCACCTGTGTTCAAATCCTCCCTCTGTTGAGAATCATATATGTGAAAATAAATTCTCAGAGTTTCAATTTCCTCATTTACATAAACCAATATCATCTGCAAATATTCTCTCTTGAAGTGGCCATGACTTATGTGACTATGAGTTGTAGATGAGTGGCAAGTTGGCACTAGTGTAAATACTTCGCACACTGGGAGAAATGGTTCAGAGTTCATACATTATGGGGTCTTCAGGCTCAGATGAGATCAGGCAGGGAGAGTGTTTCGGAAATCTTAATTTCCCATCTGAGAGAGGACTAAGGTGAGAAGTAGTCAGGGGACCTATGCTGGCTATGTGTTTAATGTGTTTAATGTTTAATGGACTGGAAGTCCTAGAACAATTGCTTGTCTCCATTATTGGACCAAAGCAAATTACAATTTATATGTGAAGTCCCTACAACTCATGAAAAGACCTACTGTGTGCTCTTCTCATGTCTTTTCATAAGGAGGATTTGAATTCAGATCTTCTTGAATCCGATTTCTATTTATTATTCTTTCTTATGTCTTTTGAGCCACCGATGAGGAGAAATTGTAGAGAGTTCAATGTAAACTCTATATCATGGAAAAAACTCCCTAACAATCACCAAAATGGAATGGCTTACTTGTAGGGACGGGGGGGTCCCCAGTCCTGTAGATCTTCAGGCAGAGGTAGTAGATAATGGCCCCCCCTTTTTGGTATGGGCTAGTCTATTTGGCTGCTGCCAACCCTTCAATGCAGCGATTCGCTCCAACCTCAGTGTTCTCCCAAGCCATCCATCACTGTGTTTTGAATGGGGTCAGTGGACAGCTGATATGAAGATTAAAAAAATTAATCTCACTAACAGCCCCTCATTCATTGACCCATTCTAAGTGTGGAGTTAGCAGAAAAGCTTAATAATATTTAAAAATTTTCTTTTTTAATTTTGTAGAATATAAATTTTATTTACCCATCTTGAATAAAATTCTTTACATGTGAAAAATGCTTTTATCATATTTTATTATATTACATATATATATATATTTATCATATTAAGTATTATACTGATTAAGTCTAACGTTATGTGACTAAAGATTGAAGACAGAATGTTGTGATTTTTCTTATTTTAGTGATTTTTCAGGAATACTAGAAATAGCTACCAGGAATTTAGGGCTCCTCAGATACTGGATCCACACAAAACATTAATATTTTGGGTCTTCTCATTTGGATCCACCCAAGTTAAGATTTTGAGTTCCCTTTGTGTTTTGACTTCACCCAAATTTTAATGACTATTTAGATAAAATTTTATTTTCAAGGGAACTTCTCACTGCAGGTGCGGGCTGGGAGGAGTAAAAAGCTGTTTTTGACATCCTTTCTAAAAGAGTGGGTAAATTTTTATCCACCTTGATCCTTTACCAAGGATCTGAACTGCTGATGGGGACAGGAAGGATGTTCTGGGCATCCCGCAGGGGCAGAGCCAGCAGTAGTGGAGGACAGACAGATGGGCAAGTTTAGGTGGATCGTCAGGACCACTTCCAGATTGTGAGCCAGGTCTTGACTGAGAGATCATATCATTTTTTTCCCCTGAGACTTAACAGCTTTTGTTAGGAGAAGGGAGAAATAATCCCATTTTCTGGAGGCTAGATGGTGGCTATGAGGGTTCCTCAGGACTCTGGGAAGTTAATACAGAGAGACAGTGGCTAGGACAGGAGAGCCAGGCAGATGGGTCTGGTTAGAATTCTTCCCATATAGACAGGATCCTAGAATTACAAAATCTCAGAGTTGGGAAGGACTCTGGAGGCCTCTTAGGCAGCCTGGCATTAAGTATTGGTTTTAGAACCATTTTTACTATTTATCTGAATAATCTTGAATGATCTTTGACATTTCTAGACCTCCATTTGCTCATCTGTAAAATGGGAGTTGGACTTTCCAAGGTTCCATAATCCGGCTCATATTTGAATCACAGTCCTCTCTGCAGTTTTTACTTTAGATGGCTCTGATGAGGGGTACCCCACTATTTCCCAAGGCCTATTCCATTTGGGAGGTCTAGTTCTTAGAGACATCCAACCTCAATTTACCTTTCTGCCAATTCTACTCATCAGTCAGCTTTCTGGAGCCAAGCAGAGCAAGCACAACCTTTTTTCTGCCTGATAAATCTTCAGAGACTTGAAGACAGCTGGCTTCTGAAGAACAATCTAAACTTCTCTAGAGAATTATTCCTAATTCAACTAATTTGTCTGTCACAAATGCCCTTGTTGTCTACTTTGGGATGCTTTCTCTAGTATAGTGGTTCTCAAAAGGTGGGCCAGAGACCTCTGGGGGAGATCCTTGAGAGCCTTTTTTTGGGTGCCCTTGAGAGGAAAATGAAAACTTTTTTTCTTGGGGCAATGGTGCACTGGATACAGCGTCAGCCCTGAAGTCAGGAGGACCTGAGTTCAAATTTGACCTCAGACATTTAACTCTTCCTGGCTGTGTGACCTTGGGCAAGTCACTTAATCTCAATTGCCTCAGCAAAAAACAAACAAACAAACAAACAAAAAAAAAACCAACCCAAAACTTTTTTTAAATTAGAACTTTTATTTTCAAAGCATATACATGGATAATTTTTCTTTTCTCTTTTTTATTAAAGCTTTTTATTTTTCATAGTATCTTAATGGATATTTCTTCAACATTAACCCTTGCAAAATCTTGTGTTCCAATTTTCCTCCCCTTTCCCTACCCCCTCCCCTAAATGGCACATAATCCAATATATGTTCAACATAGTAGAAATATATATTTATATATATATATATATATATATTTGTTTTTTTTATAATGGCTAGAATACTTTTTAAAATTAATTTTATAATTATAACATTTTTTGACGTACATATGCATAGGTAATTTTTTTATAACATTATCCCTTGTACTCCCTTCTGTTCCGAATTTTCCCCCTCCTTCCCTCCACCCCCTCCCCTAGATGGCAGGCATTCCCATACATATTAAATATCTTATAGTATATCCTAGGTACAATATATATGTGCAGAACCGAATTTTGTTGTTGTTGTTGCAAAGGAAGAATTGGATTGGGAAGGTAAAAATAACTAACAGTTTACACTCAAGAAATATATGTTAAATGGATAATTTTTCAATAATGACCCTTGCAAAACCTTGTGTTCCAAACCTCCCCCTTTCCCCTCCCCTAGTAATCTAATATATAATAAACATGTTAAAACTATATGGAAAACTTCTTTCTTAATAATACAAAGATGTTTTGATTTCTAAAAACAGATAAAACAAACCCACATAAACAAAGCTTTTAAGAGGAATCCTCACTAATTTTTAAGAGGGGAAAGGGGTCCTAAGATCATAAAGTTTGAAGATGCTCCTCGAGTATGTTTATATTTTGCCTTGCTAAAACATGGCTCTTAGAACTGAATGCTGCTCTCCAGATGGGGCCTGATTCTTACTTGAAGGAGTGAAAAGACGTCAGTGGTAATATAATTAACCTAAAAGCATTTTCCTCGCATTGAAGTTAACCTGGTATAATGATGACAAACCTTCCCTCAGCATAGAGAGGTATTATTGACTTTGAGACCCTCTGTCAATGAAGACGTCTCCTCTGAGCAGGAGGCTCTTGGCCCGCCACTCTTGTATTAATTTTTTCTGACTGTTTCAAATTAGAAATGCTCTTGTGATATAGGTTTTCTGTTTGCAGGAGGGAAATGTTTAGAGCTTTTAAATCTTGTAGAAATGTTGGCTTTGGTTAAAAAAGGGAAAGAGAGAAAGGGAAAGATAAGGATATTAACATGGTTTCCACCTTTGTTGGATTAATTTTACTTATTTTCAATGTAACCCTCCTCTGCTATCTATTTGCTGTAATGATCCTGGGCAAGATTTTACCTCTTGACTGCTGATTTGGAGTCTGGAAGACTAGAGTTTAAATCTTGCCTTAAATGTGATCCTAGGAAAGTTACTTCAGTCTCAGTTTCTTCATCTATAAACTGGGGATGATAATAGTACCTAATTTACAGGGGTCATAGGCAGCTAGGTGGTGTAGTGGTTAGAGTGATGGCATTTGGAAAGACCCAAATTTGAGTCCTGCCTTATTAATTGTGAAATCCTGTATGAACAGACAATTCTCAGAGGAAGAAACATGAAAGAGTGTTCCAAATCACTACTGATCAGAGAAATGCAAATTAAGACCACTCTGAGATACCACTACACACCTGTCAGATTGGCTAAGATGACAGGAACAAATAATGATGAATGTTGGAGGGGATGTGGGAAAACTGGGACACTGATACATTGCTGGTGGAGTTGCGAAAGAATCCAGCCATTCTGAAGAGCAATCTGGAATTATGCCCCAAAAGTTATCAAACTGTGCATACCCTTTGACCCAGCAGCGCTACTACTGGGATTATATCCCAAAGAAATACTAAAGAGCGGAAAGAGACATATATGTGCCAAAATGTTTGTGGCAGCTCTTTTTGTTGTAGCTAGAAACTGGAAGATGAATGGATGTCCATCAGTTGGAGAATGGTTGGGTAAATTGTGGTATATGAAGGTTATGGAATATTATTGCTCGGTAAGAAATGACCAGCAGGAGGAATATAGAGAGGCCTGGAGAGACTTACATCAACTGTTGCTGAGTGAAATGAGCAGAACCAGAAGATCACTGTACACTTCAACAACAACATTGTATGAGGATGTATTCTGATGGAAGTGGAAATCTTCAACATAAAGAAGATCCAACTCACTTCCAGTTGATCAATGATGGACAGAGGTAGCTACACCCAGAGAAGAAACACTGGGAAGTGAATGTAAATTGTTAGCACTAATATCTGTCTGCCCAGGTTGCATGTACCTTCGGATTCTAATGTTTATTGTGCAACAAGAAAATGATATTCACACACATGTATTGTACCTAGACTATATTGTAACACATGTAAAATGTATGGTATTGCCTGTCGTCGGGGGGAGGGAATAGAAGGAGGGGGGGGGATAATTTGGAAAAATGAATACAAGGGATAATATTATAGAATATATATATAATAAAAAATTTAAAAAAAAAATTGTGAAATCCTGGGCTGTCACTTAATCTCTTTCAGCCTCAGTTTCTACTTCTCTAAAATGGGGTTAAAAATAACAGCTATTTTAAAAGGTTCTTGTGAGCATAAAAAGAGATAACTTGTATAAAGCCCTCTAAAAACTATAAAATCCAATAGAAATGCAGGCTATAGAAATGCAGCACTGTAAGGGGGCAACTAGGGAAGACTGGTGTGGTGTGTGTGATCACTTATCCCTGTCTTCTTCAGTTTTCTCTTCTGTAAAACAAGCTGGAGAAAGAAATGGCAAACCACTCTATTTTTTTTTCTCAAAAAATTCCCAGAGTCACAAGGAATTGGATACAACTTAAGACCAAAAAAGATTTGCAAAGGACTTTTACATCTAATTAATATAACATTTGTTAAGCACCTACTATGTGCCAGGCACTGTGCTAAATATTGGGGATGTAATTATTTAAAAAAAATATTGGGGATGTAATTATTTAAAAAAAACAATCCCTCCCCTTGAGAAGCTTACACTCTAAAGAGGGAGACAACACACAAATGGAGGAAAGCAGGGGTAAAGGGATGGGACAGAGAGGAGTTCGATGTACTCAGCACTGAAGCATCTTGTTGGGTGGAATTGAAACCAGACAGGGCAGCTGCAATCACACACACATAACACACATAATATGTAATGTTAGGTATACTATGTAATATATAAAATGCTTTGCAATCTTTAAGATGTTAAATAAATTTGCATCTAATTATCCAGGTCCCATAGATAGCAAAATGAGAGAACTCAAGTCTCAGACTTTCAACTCCAAGACCAGTGATCTTTCTACTAAATTTGCCCTCTGTAGAAGGCAATGACAATCCTACTTTCAAGAAACTCACAGATTGAGGAACCCAATTTCATACTTAGGAAATAGTTAAATTATGATTCTTAATGCCATCCACATCCAGAGAGAGAACTAGGGAGATTGAATAGATCGAAGCACAGTATTTTCATCTTTTGTTTGTTTGTTTTTTCTTTCTCATGTTTTTTTCCCTTTTGGTCTGATTTTTCTTGTTCAACATGACAAATATGGAAACATGTTTAAAAGAATTGCACATATTTAACTGAATACGATTATTTGATGTCTTGGGGTGGGAGGAGGTGAGAGAGGGAGGGAGAAAAAATTTGGAAGATAGTCGAACAAAAATGAATGTTGAGAACTATCTTGGCATGTATTTGGAAAAATAAAATACTATAATAAAAATTAGATTCCTGAGAATACTGAATAAAGGCTGGTGTCATAGACTGGGAATCCTCCATAGAAAAAAGGAATCGCTGTGGATTTAGGGAAGATAGGGGAGGAACAGTCAAGAGGCCCTTTCTTGGAGGACCTGAGGGAGAAGTTGAACTCAAAAAATATCCAAACTAGACCCTATAGAGATCATTTTGCAAGATCTTGCCCAACAGTAGGGGTGGTGGGGAAAAGTGTTGCTATAAGACTGGCGAAAGGCCAAGGTCTCACTTTTCAAAAAAGGGACATGCAATCTTTGGGCTGGGTTGGCTTTTATTCCTGGCAAGATTCAAGTCTGTATTTTGGGGTTTTTAAAAATTTATTTATTAGTTTCCAACATTTAGTTTTATAGGAATTTGATTGCCATTTCCCCCCAAGATGATAAGCAATCTCATAAAGATTATACATGTACAAATTTCCACATGAGTCATGTTGTGAAAGAGGAATTAGAGCAAAAGGGAAAACCATGAGAAAGAAAAAAACCAGCATAAATGTGGAAATAGTATGTTTTGATCTATATTCATGCCCCATAGTTCTCTCTCTGGATGTGGATGGCATTTTCCATCATGAGTCTTTTAGAATTGTCTTACGCAGAAGACCAAAGTCTATCAAAGTTGATCAGTCACGTAATGTTATTGTTACTGTATGCAATAGAGAATGTATCTTTCTAGGAAAGGCTTGAGAATATCTAGGAATGAAAAGAAAGACACACTAAAAGCCATCTTGCTTTATCAGGAGTAGGTCATTCCATGTTAACCTTCATGTCTTTTCTTACAGAGGAGCCAGAAATGTAGATCTGGAGAACACAGAGAGGGGTGGTATGAATGTTAGGAAGCACTGAAGAAAGAAGACCTCTCTTGCTTTTCTTATAGGCAAGATGAAGAGAAAGGCTTAGAACTGATTGAATAGAACTGAAAGGGACCTTGGGCAGGCCATTGAGTCCAACCCCTTCATTTTATAGATGAGGAAACTCAGACACAGCAAGGCTAAATGATGTTTATGGGATAGAGCCATTATTATCTGAGGCACCATTTTGAGCTCAGCTTTTCCTAATTCAATGTTCAGGGCCTAATCTTGCTGCCCTCCCAAGGGGAAGTCTTTCTTGGGCAGAGTCCTACCTGAGAGATGCAAGCGTCTCAGGACTAGGACTCTCTCTCCTGGGCAGAGTCCTACCTGAGAGATGCAAGCGTCTCAGGACTAGGACTCTCTTACTTGGGCAGAGTCTTACCTGAGAGATGCAAGCGGTCTCAGGACTAGGACTCTCTCTCCTGGGCAGAGTCCTACCTGAGAGATGCAAGCGTCTCAGGACTAGGACTCTCTCTCTTGGGCAGAGTCCTACCTGAGAGATGCAAGCGTCTCAGGACTAGGACTCTCTCTCTTGGGCAGAGTCCTACCTGAGAGATGCAAGCGGTCTCAGGACTAGGACTCTCTCTCCTGGGCAGAGTCTTACCTGAGAGATGCAAGCGGTCTCAGGACTAGGACTCTCTCCTGGGCAGAGTCCTACCTGAGAGATGCAAGCGGTCTCAGGACTAGGACTCTCTCTCCTGGGCAGAGTCCTACCTGAGAGATGCAAGCGGTCTCAGGACTAGGACTCTCTCCTGGGCAGAGTCCTACCTGAGAGATGGAAGCTCAGGACTAGGACTCTCTCTCTTGGGCAGAGTCCTACCTGAGAGATGCAAGCGGTCTCAGGACTAGGACTCTCTCCTGGGCAGAGTCCTACCTGAGAGATGCAAGCGGTCTCAGGACTAGGACTCTCTCCTGGGCAGAGTCCTACCTGAGAGATGCAAGCGGTCTCAGGACTAGGACTCTCTCTCCTGGGCAGAGTCCTACCTGAGAGATGCAAGCGGTCTCAGGACTAGGACTCTCTCCTGGGCAGAGTCCTACCTGAGAGATGCAAGCGGTCTCAGGACTAGGACTCTCTCCTGGGCAGAGTCCTACCTGAGAGATGCAAGCGGTCTCAGGACTAGGACTCTCTCTCCTGGGCAGAGTCCTACCTGAGAGATGGAAGCTCAGGACTAGGACTCTCTCTCTTGGGCAGAGTCCTACCTGAGAGATGGAAGCGGTCTCAGGACTAGGACTCTCTCTCCTGGGCAGAGTCCTACCTGAGAGATGGAAGCTCAGGACTAGGACTCTCTCTCTTGGGCAGAGTCCTACCTGAGAGATGGAAGCTCAGGACTAGGACTCTCTCTCTTGGGCAGAGTCCTACCTGAGAGATGCAAGCGGTCTCAGGACTAGGACTCTCTCTCCTGGGCAGAGTCCTACCTGAGAGATGGAAGCTCAGGACTAGGACTCTCTCTCTTGGGCAGAGTCCTACCTGAGAGATGGAAGCTCAGGACTAGGACTCTCTCTCTTGGGCAGAGTCCTACCTGAGAGATGGAAGCTCAGGACTAGGACTCTCTCTCCTGGGCAGAGTCCTACCTGAGAGATGGAAGCTCAGGACTAGGACTCTCTCTCTTGGGCAGAGTCCTACCTGAGAGATGGAAGCTCAGGACTAGGACTCTCTCTCCTGGGCAGAGTCCTACCTGAGAGATGGAAGCTCAGGACTAGGACTCTCTCTCTTGGGCAGAGTCCTACCTGAGAGATGGAAGCTCAGGACTAGGACTCTCTCTCTTGGGCAGAGTCCTACCTGAGAGATGCAAGCGGTCTCAGGACTAGGACTCTCTCTCCTGGGCAGAGTCCTACCTGAGAGATGGAAGCTCAGGACTAGGACTCTCTCTCTTGGGCAGAGTCCTACCTGAGAGATGCAAGCGGTCTCAGGACTAGGACTCTCTCCTGGGCAGAGTCCTACCTGAGAGATGCAAGCGGTCTCAGGACTAGGACTCTCTCCTGGGCAGAGTCCTACCTGAGAGATGCAAGCGGTCTCAGGACTAGGACTCTCTCTCCTGGGCAGAGTCCTACCTGAGAGATGCAAGCGGTCTCAGGACTAGGACTCTCTCTCCTGGGCAGAGTCCTACCTGAGAGATGCAAGCGGTCTCAGGACTAGGACTCTCTCCTGGGCAGAGTCCTACCTGAGAGATGGAAGCTCAGGACTAGGACTCTCTCTCTTGGGCAGAGTCCTACCTGAGAGATGGAAGCTCAGGACTAGGACTCTCTCTCTTGGGCAGAGTCCTACCTGAGAGATGCAAGTGGTCTCAGGACTAGGACTCTCTCCTGGGCAGAGTCCTACCTGAGAGATGCAAGCGGTCTCAGGACTAGGACTCTCTCCTGGGCAGAGTCCTACCTGAGAGATGCAAGCGGTCTCAGGACTAGGACTCTCTCTCCTGGGCAGAGTCCTACCTGAGAGATGGAAGCTCAGGACTAGGACTCTCTCTCCTGGGCAGAGTCTTACCTGAGAGATGCAAGCGTCTCAGGACTAGGACTCTCTCTCTTGGGCAGAGTCCTACCTGAGAGATGCAAGCGGTCTCAGGACTAGGACTCTCTCTCCTGGGCAGAGTCCTACCTGAGAGATGGAAGCTCAGGACTAGGACTCTCTCTCTTGGGCAGAGTCCTACCTGAGAGATGCAAGCGGTCTCAGGACTAGGACTCTCTCCTGGGCAGAGTCCTACCTGAGAGATGGAAGCTCAGGACTAGGACTCTCTCTCTTGGGCAGAGTCCTACCTGAGAGATGCAAGCGGTCTCAGGACTAGGACTCTCTCCTGGGCAGAGTCCTACCTGAGAGATGCAAGCGTCTCAGGACTAGGACTCTCTCTCTTGGGCAGAGTCCTACCTGAGAGATGGAAGCTCAGGACTAGGACTCTCTCTCTTGGGCAGAGTCCTACCTGAGAGATGGAAGCTCAGGACTAGGACTCTCTCTCTTGGGCAGAGTCCTACCTGAGAGATGCAAGCGGTCTCAGGACTAGGACTCTCTCTCTTGGGCAGAGTCCTACCTGAGAGATGGAAGCAGTCTCAGGACTAGGACTCTCTCCTGGGCAGAGTCCTACCTGAGAGATGCAAGCGGTCTCAAGACCAGGACTCTCAGGGGAGACATCTTTCTCTGAAGAGAATTGATTAGACTCTGGGAGGCTTTGCAGTAACTTAGCTCATACATTCCTTCCTCTGGGCAAAAAGCCAGGGAAAAACAGAGCTTTCTCCGGAGAGAGGGAGGAGAGCTCTCTGGCTCCCTGCTAGGAAACCCTCAGACTCTCAGAAGATGCAAGTCCTCAGGGCCTTCCCTGCTGGGCCTGTCCCTGCTGAGTCTCAGGAAAGCCAGTTTTCTTCTGTCTTCTTAACAGCAATTCTCTGAGCTGGAAAAGTTCATCTGCTCTGACACCTCCTCCTCCTCAATTTCCTGGTTCTGCCTCCTCCTTCCCCATTCTAATTGATGAGCCTTCTAAGTCTCCAACGGCTTACAGAAATGAGTTTCCCAATCCTTGTAGAATCAAGTCAGAACTCTTAGTCTAGCATTCATGAAAGCATGGCTAAGGGAAAATTAGAGGGCCTGGATTCAAATCCTGGCTATGTGACCTTTAGATACAAAAAAGGTAAAAGATAGAATCTGCACTGGAGAAATTTATAGTTTAATAGAAAAGACAAGCATGTATAAAATAAGCTATAGACAGGTTAAACTGAAAATGAGCAAGAGTCAAGCCACATGAGGTGGTAGAGAGATAGCCAGCCTTAGAGCCACAAAAAGGTCTGGATTCAAATCCTGCTTCTGGCCTATACTAGCTACGTGCCCCCGGAGAACTCAATTTCTCAGTATCCCAGGAAATTTTGGAAAACTCTAAGCAGCAAAGCAGCTGAGATCTACATTGGTGGAGGGAGTTGCTTGAAGCTCCTATGCTGACAAAATCTCTAATCTAGACCCAATATTCCAAGAAGGCAGCCGCTTTCTTGCCAGGGTCAGGAGGGAAATAAGCCTCAGAGGCCCCAGATGACCTTTGGGGAAGGAAGAGAGACAGAAAGAGTCCCAAGTGACTTTCCAGGCCCTTAGTCACATTCTGTGAAGTCAGCTTCCTAAGAACGACACCCATGCAGATGTTCACAGCAGACAGGGGCTGGGCCGTTGTCATGACAACAGCCTTGTCCACCAAGGTCTTTCCACCAGATGCCATTCCTGGGCTCCCTGCCCCCCTCCTCCCGGTTCCCCCAATCCCTCAGGGAGGCTCAAGAGCTGGGCGTCAGGAAAGTGTGGCCAAAAGCCCACCGGGCCACTAAGGGAACGGACTCTTCTTTCCTGCCCTGGGGATGCAGCCTCTCCATCACTTAGCTGGGCTCCCTGGGAGCAAGCCAGTCCCCTCTGAGTTAGCCTCCCTCTCCCTTTTTTCTCCTCTCCCTCTGGGTTTGGGGGAAGGGGCCTCTGGATAATTTCTGGGCCATTGTACCCTGATGGCAGCCTGAAAATTTATCACCCAAGAAACATCTTCTGGTTCAAAGTGCACATCCGTTCTGTTAATGGTCCACGATCTTTCCCCCCGGGAGGAAATGGAGAGAAAAGAGACATTATTGCCACCAGACTGAGCCAACCAGAATTAACATGACAATGTCTCCCCCACCAAGAAACGCTGACTCCATCCAGAAAACAAATGGTCTTCCCTTTCCCCTGGCCAGGAGGAAGCTTCCTGGGGCATCCCGGGCCTGGGCAGAATGGGGCCTCTCACCTCTCCCAACAACTTGTCCCTTTCCTGTCTGATGTCCAGAAATGAGCCGGGCTTGGGGTGGCGTCTCTCCTTTGGGGCCCCTTTCCACCCCACTTAGCCCCGTCTTCAAACAACTGAAAAGCTGTCATGCAGAAGAGCAACTAGACTCAATCCCTGTATCCTAGGGCACAGATATGGGAGAAAAAGATGAACGGGTCAGAGACACAAAATGAGGCTTGAGAGTGATAAAAACATATTGACAAGACCAGCTGTTCCAGAGTAAAATAGGAAGTCTCATTGGGTAAATGGGGAGCAGGTCTCCTCCCCTGGAATATCTCCAGCATATACATGTATATACATGTGTGTATGTATGTATATATAGGTATATATGTGCACATATATGTACACACATATACAGATATGTGTATACACACATATAGATATACACATACATACATAGATATACATACGCACACACATATATATATAAATACACACATACATACACACACATATATATACACATATGCACATATATCTATCTATCTATCTATCTATCTATATCTATATATATATATACAGGTATACACACACAAATACACACACACACACACACATATATATATATATATATATATATATAAATACACACATACATACACACACATATATATACACATACGCACATATATCTATCTATCTATCTATCTATATATAGGTATACACACACACATATATATATATACACATACTCACACATATACTGTATATATGCAGGTATACACACACAAATACACACACACACATATATAAACACACACATATATACACACACATATATATACACATATGCACATCTATCTATCTATCTATCTATATCTATATATATACAGGTATACACACACAAATACACACACACACATATATAAACACACACATATATATATATATATAAATACACACATACATACACACACATATATATATACACATACTCACACATATACTGTATATATGCAGGTATACACACACAAATACACACACACACATATATATATAAACACACACATATATATACACATATGCACATCTATCTATCTATCTATAGGTATACACACACACATATATATACACATACTCACATATATACTGTATATATACAGGTATACACACATATATGTATATATGCAGGTATACACACACAAACACACACACACACACACACACACACACACACACACATATATATATATATATACACATAGCATATACAGACCCTGGTGATGAAAGCGTCCCTAGCACCCAGCCTAGTGCCTAGCAAACAGTAGGTATTTAATAAATGCTAGTAGATTTAGTTCATCAATACGGCCTGATATCATGGCCTAGGAAATATAGTAGATGAGAATCAAAAAGACTTGCATTCAAATCCAGAAACTTACAAGCTGGATGAGTCTGGCTAAATCACTTTTGGAGACAGGCTGGTACAATAAAGTATTGGATTTAAGGCCTAAGATCTACTTACTCATATTCACCCTGAGGCATATGGCTCCGAATAGGGCTGGGAATGTGGAGTGGATTTTCAGGGTCCATGAACTTTCAAAATATCTTTTTTGATAATTATCTTTCATTGTGATTGGATTCTTTGATAATCCTGGGTATTTTACTCTTGCTTCCTAAAACATTTTATGCCGAGAAAGACTCCCCAGGTTTCATCATCCATGACATAAAAGAGATTAAGTTTAAACGGAGTACTCAAGTTAGAAAAACCCTAACCAAAAGGAATGAATACCTAATGGCTGCACTTCAGACATCTGCAGGGGAGAGATTTTTGAGGTAAATATTTATAGTCCCTGTGCTGACAGCTGTTTTTTTCGGACTATTCTGGTTAAGATGGGACATTCTCCCATGGATCGGGCACACGTTTGACTGCAACAAAAATATTCTTAGGACTGCTCCTAAAAGTAGCAGTAATAATCCTAATAATAATCAATAAGAGTAAATATCAAGATGAATAATAATCATAGTAATTAGCAAGATTATTATGAATGAAAGTCATTGTTATTAATAATAATCTCATTGTGGCATGGAGGTGGCCTTGTGTTTATTTATTTTTATAGTATTTTATTTTTCTAATTCACACCCAGGATCCCAGAGTTAGGAAGTGTCTGAGGCTGGATTTGAACTCAGAACTCCAGATTCTAGTCCTATCCACTGTGCTACCTAGCTATGGAGAAAGCAACTCTGATGGGCTGGCCACATTGTATACGCTTGCCAAAAAGAAAAAAAACCTATTTTACAGAAAGCTCACGCGGAGAAGCGATACAAAGACACTTTCAAGATTTCTCTGAAGAACTTTGGAATTGATTATGACACTGGCACAGGACCACTCAGCATGGCACGTGCCCTTATCAGAGAGGGTGCTGTGCTTTCTGAGCAAAACGGAATTGCTGTAGCTCAAAAGAAATGTGAGAGACAATCCACCCCAAATGTTCACATGGACTACTTCTTGTGCCTGACCTGTGGCGGAGATTTCTGAGCTCATCAGCCATAGTCAGATACACTGCCTCTTGATTCTAATATGATTCCATTTTGGTCCTCTTTGAAAAGACAACAATCAATTTATTCTTCTAATTACATGTAAAGACAAGTTTTAACACTCATTAAAAATTTGGAGTTCCAAATTTTCTTCCTTCCTCCCCCATCTTCCTTTTCCCTAAGATGGTAAGCAATGTAATATGGGTTATATGTATGCAATCATGTAAAACATATTTCCATATATTAGTCAAGTAGTGAAAAAAAAAAACAGAACCGAAAGAAAAAAAATGAAAAAAATGGAAAATAGTATGATTCAATTTGCATTCAGATTCCATCCGTTCTTTCTTTGGATGTGGAAGGTATTTTTCCTCTGGAGTCCTTTGGAATTGTCTTAGATCATTGTTTTGCTGGGAATAGCTAAGTCACTCATAGTTGATCATCATTACAATGTTGTTATTGTATACAATGTTCTGGTTCTGTTCACTTTAAATCAACTCATGTAAGTCGTTCCAGGTTTTTTGAAATTTGTCTATTGACCATTTCTTTTTCCCCCTCTGAGGCAATTGGGGTTAAGTGACTTGCCCAGGGTCACACGGCTAGGAAGTGTTAAGTGTCTGAGGTTAGATTTGAACTCTGATCCTCCTGACTTCAGGGCTGGTGCTCTAGCCATTGCGCCACCTAGCTGCCCCAACTGATCCTTTCTTATAGCATACAGCATTTCATTATATCTGTATTCTGCAGCTTGTTTAGCCATTCTCCAAATTATGGGTATCCCCTTAATTTCCAATTTTTGTCACCACAAAATATTCTTGTACAAATTACATCCTTCACTCCCTTCAATGATCTCTTTGAAATACAGACCAAGTAGTGGTATTGTTGGATCACAGTTTTACAGCCCTTTGGGCTTCGTTCCAAATTGTTCTCCAGAATGGTTGGATCAGTTCATAACCCCACCAGAAGTGCCCCAGCATCCCAGTTTTCCCACAGCCCTCTCTAATGCTCATCATTTTCCTTTTCTGTCATGTTAGCCAATCCGACAGGTGTGGGATTGTATTAATTGACATTTCTCTAATCAATGGTGACTTAGAGAGCAGCTTTGTGTTTATTAAAGGCCATGCCAGTTGCTGGCACGCTCTGGGAGGTCTTACAAAGCCAGAAAGGTTTTGAGACCAAGCCCAGGAATAGAGCTATAGACCAAGACCAGCCAGGCTAAGTTCAGAGATTTCACTACTGACTCCAGACTGATTCTTTTCAACCTTAGCTCCATCACAGAGGACAAACATAGAGGTTTCATAGAATCATAGCATAAAACCCCAACCAACATGAGTGTACAGCCCCATGAAACCCTATATATTATGGGTCATGATTTAAGATTGGCTGAGAGATTTCTGAGTCCTATAAAGTTGAGATATTTCAGAAGAGTTCAAGATAGACGCAGAGATGGAAGTACAAAAAAAAGCTAAGTACCCTTGATGTAAACTGAGTAGGGGAACCAAAAAAAAAAAAAAAAAAAAAAAGCAAAAACCAAAAAAACAAACCAAAACAAAGAAACAAAAAAAAAAACAACTTGATAATGATTGTTCTACAAATACCCACCAAGGAGATCTCCCAGGAGCCACAAACATATGGCAAAATTAGTTTCCAACATATTCCTTCATTCCTCGTGCCTGAAACCTTGAAAACTGCTAAAAACAGATTTTCTTCCCCTTCCCCCCTTCAAGATTGTTCTTTTCAATCTGTCCTTGGTTAAGATCTTATCTCAAGCCCAGTCAAATAGCTCATTTGTTCTGTGTTGGATCACTTACTCTAATCTAATTCCCCCAATTTTTGTTTTCTGCTTACTTTCAATAAAAAAAGGTTTACTTTTTTTTTTTTTGATTGCCTGTTGTGTACCCAGAGTTTGATCAGAGGAAGTTAGGCTAGTGAAAGTAAGCTAAATGTTACCCTCTTCTTAAGAATGATCAAGGGAAGTATCTTTTATTCTGAAACTCTCATAATCCTAGATTATAGCTATTTGGAGCTGTGATAAATATTTTTTTGTTGTCGAGTCATTTCAGTTGTGGTTTTCTTGGCAGAGATACTGGAGTGCTTGGCCATTTCCTTCTCTGGCTCATTTTACAAATGGGGAAATTAAGATAAACAGGATAAAGTGACTTGTCCAAGATCACTTCACTAGAAAATCTAAAGTCAGATTTGATGGTTTTATTTTTTTGCCAAAGATAGAGGAGTGCTTTGTTATTTCCTTCTCTGGCTCATTTTACAGATGAGGAAACTGAGGTAAACAGGGTAAGGTGATCTGCCCAGGGTCACAAGACTAGTCAGTGGCCAGATTTGAACTCAAGAAGATGAATCTTCTGGTTCCAGGCTTAATACTCTATTCACTGTGCCACCTAGCTGTCCATTATAGATATTATGCCTTTGATATATATATATATATATATATATATATATATATATATATATATATATATATATATATATATATATATATATATATATATATATATATATATATATAATATATAGATTATAGATATTATATAATATAATACCTTAGATATATATGTATATCTAAGGCATTATATCCATAATCTAAATTTATAATTATTATATAATATATAAAATAATTATTATAGATTATAATCTATAATATATAAAATTCTAGCTCCTATATATATATGCTCACACTTGTATAGGAGATAAGAAAGGGAAGGAGAGACTGGTCAGCTCTAGATTTCCCCTTGCTCCCCACAAAGAAAAATCTCATACTCTCCCTTGAACGTGGGATGAGCTATGTCCCAAATTAGACCTTTAACTGGCCTGCCACATATAGTATTTTACATTAGAGACCAACATATATTACATGTTGGACTTTGACTGCACTGTTTCTCTCTTTTTTAAATTGTAGGTTTTTTCCCCAAAATATATACATGGATAATTTTTGACATTCATCCCTACAAAACCTTGTGCTCCAATTTTTTCCCTTCCCTTCCTCTTTCCTCTAGTCGGCAAGTGATCCAATATATGTTAAACATGTACAATTCCTCTATACATATTTATACAATTATCTTGCTGCACAAGAAAATTCAGATCAAAAGGAAAAAAAATGAGAAAGAAAACAAAATGCAAGCGAACAACAACAAAAAAGTGAAGATCCTATGTTGTGGTCTATAATCAGTTACCACTCTCCTCTCTCTCTGATTCATGGTATTTCTCACTAATCTTCTAGGTCATGTCCTTTGCAAGAATTTTTCTTTTCTTTTTAAAAAACTGCCTAAAGAATCGGACATTTTCATGATATTTATGAATTGTGGGTATTTTACTTCAAGCTTTTCTTGTCTCTCAGAAAAGGGCATTTTCACTATGCACAAGTGGTCTTTATAATATATTAAGCTGGTTATGCATGAAACATATTTTCCTATAAAACAGATAAAGCTGATAAATAACCATCACCTTCTACTTAAGTGACTCCTTTGCTCTAGGCTTTCCATTTTAAGAAGTCCATGTTTAGGGAGCTAGGGTTCCTTTCATCTTGGCTATTTTTTATTTAACTTTTTCCCCCTACCTTTCTGGCTTCACATTTTGAAATGCTCTTTGCTTTCCGACTGGTATTTTTTTTTTCTTTCTGAAAGAATGACTTTGAAAAACAGGATTTTTTCCCCCTAACCTTTTCCAAAAAATATCTGAGATGCAACTTTCCATCAGGATAATTGTGAATCCTGTTCGTAATTTTAAAAAATCTTTTGACAAAAGATTTAGTATTTCCTCATAATTTCACAGTTTCTGGCCTACCTCTGGAGAGGGCATCATAAGTGACACTCCTGTATGATATTGAAGGTAAATGATCTCGTATTGTATTTTCTCTCTCCAGGCTTCCAAGTTTTGTTTTTAGTTTTTTTTTTTTAACATCCATCCATTTATTTATTCAATAAATATTTATTAAGCACCTACTATGTGCCTGGTAAAATGGAAGCTCTCAGTTTCACTTTTGTCTTGATGTTCTCAATATTTAACATAGTCCTTACAGGGTCCATAGTGAGTAATTTCACAGATGCTTGCTGACTAATTCATTGACAGATACTGTGCTGGGTACTTTGTATGCGAAGACAAAAAAATAAAAATAAAACCAGCTCCTGTCCTCAAGAAGCTTACATTCTATTAAGAGAAACAGGACTACATTTAATTACTTGCAAACTATATGCAAAGTTGTCATTTAGTCATTTTCAATCACGTCTCTTTGTGACCCCATTTGGGGAGTTTTCTTGACATATTGGCTAAAGCGCCAGGTACAGAGTCAGGAAGACCTGAGTTCAAATCTGACCTCAGAAACTGACCTATTGTATGACTCCAGACAAGTCACTTAACCTTATTTCCTCAGTTTCCTTCTCTGTAAAATGAGCTAAGAAGGAAATGGCAAACCACTCCCGTATTTTTTGCCAAGAAAACTCCCAGTGAGGTTGTAAAAAATAGGACATAACTGAACAACAACAAATGTCCAAAGTAAGTCCATCTGATCTTGATTTGACCCAAATGAGACCAGATGGCTTTACTTGGTAAACATTCTATCTGACAGTTCCTGTTTTTAGTGGTAGTTAGGGTTATAATTCCACTTTACAGTTTAGAACTCTGAGATCTTGTAACAGACCTAAAGTTATATAGCCTGTAAGGTTTATTAGGGCTAAAACTTTGGTTTCTTGTGTCCCCGAAAATGGCATTTTCACCACACCCAAGTGGTCTTTATGATGTATTAAGCTGGTTATGGATGAAACATATTTTCCTATAAAACAGATTTTTTTTATAAGTTTTGTTGATTTAAAAAAATACTATTATGACTTTCCAAAATACACATATTATTCCCAAGAATGCTCTTACAAATTGAGTCTAAGGGCTACGGAAAGATGGGTCCTTAGAGCATGCAAAGTTTGGGTCATCTCCACACTGGAGTCTTGCGTATTTGGTTCTGGAAATGCAAGAGGCTTCCTAGAAGCATCATCATAGATCCATGCAGAACTTTCTACCCATCCTTCCTGGACTAGGTTCTCACTGGCCAGGACCTTATGTAAGAAAAACAATTAAGTCAGGGCAGCTAGTGGTGCAGTGGATAGAGCACCAGTCCTAAAGTCAGGAGGACCCGAGTTCAAATCTGGCCTTAGACACTTAACACTTCCTGCCTGTGTGATCTTGGGCAAGTCACTTAGAAAAAAAAAATTAAGTCAAACCACTACAATGGCTCCATCATATAAGACATGTAACACTCCACAACCCTAGAGTGCCACCTTTTGTTCATTTATCCAATCAGCATTTATTAAGCACCTACTATTTGCCAAACACCAGTGATAGAAAAAGAGGCAAGAGACAATCCTGCCCTCAAAGAGCTTACAATCTTTACAACTTTCAAAGTAAGTTATATGCAGGCTAAATAGGAAGAAGCTAGAATTAAGATGAGTTGGGGAAGGCATCTTTCTACTCAAATCCTAAGATAATACATCTGGCTATTTATCTTACAGATGAATAAGCCGAGCCCCAGGGATATGAAATCATTCACCCAAGAATGCGCAGAGGAGAAATTTGAACCCAGACCCTTTGAGTGCAGTCAGTACTCTTCCCAGTATTCTATGAGGGTCATAGATTTAGAGCTGCCGTGGATGATGGGAGTGTCTGATCCAAGCCCTTTATTTTACAGATTGAAGAAACTGAGACCCAAAAGGTCGAGCATTTCATCATTAGTCCTCTGGGGACCAGATCGCATATCGCATTTATTCTGAATTCTGATGTCTTTTCAGGTTATTTCTTCCTTTCCATCATGGCGGTCTCTGTATTGTACCCTTCATTCTGATTCCCTTTCATACAAAACACAGTTTGTCTGTGTTCCAGTAAAACTAAATTTTATTTTCTCTCTGGCCTTTATCCACCTCTCCACAGGAACCAGCTTTATTCTTTTCTCTGTCAGTTCATCAGTCAACAAGCATTTATTAAGCACCTACCATGTGTCAGTCATCCACCCCTGAGCACGGATTGCTTGTCAGAGGTAGGAAATGGTGACTAAGAGCAACATGACCCGTGTTCCCGGCCTCTGGTGGGAGGCTCTCCGTCTGTGGAAGGGAACGTTTTTTCCTGGCTCGGCCTCTTCACAGTCAGCCTGGGCTCTTTGCATCTTCAAAGTGCTGCTCTGGTGCTGAATAATTAATTCTCTGTCTGCTCCTGGGAAAGAGAATAAATAAATGTACCTTTTAGAGGGTGACGGGGGACTCAGGGGAGCTGAGGGCTGTCAGCCTAACAGAGGCTGGAGGGGGAGCGGCGTACTGGGGGTCTGTTTGTTCACCGAGGCAATCTTTAAATTGGATCTAACTCCCTGCGTTTCAGGAGAGAGTCTCTGGTGACCCTTCAGAAATATGTCAGCACAGGAACTGATGGCTCACTCCCAGGCCTCCAGTCCGTCCTGGACAGAAAGGCCCTCCCTTCGTTTTCTGCTGAATACAGGGGCCCCGGTGCTAGAAGCAGCCCCCGTGGTCCTGTGGAGAAAGAACCGTGGTTTATCAGAGCTGGGGAGGGCCTAAAACAGGGCTGCAAGAGGCCTTAGAACAGGGAATGTCAGGGAGGATTCCTGAGCCCCCGAGTCATTCTAATGAGAGATTTAAGACCAAAAAAGCACAAATAAAGCTACAACTAGGGAGCATGAATGAATGGATGAGAAAGCACTTATTAAGCACTTAATATATGCCAGATGCAAAGATGAGGCAATCCTTGACTCCAAGGACTCTTCACGAGATGTGGGGTGGTGGCTGAGGATGGGTGTTTTGGCTTGGGGAGTCACACAGATGACAAATGTCCAACAATTGGGAGTCAATGGGCGCCTTTTTCCAAGAACGACAAATCTGATTTGATTTGATTTCAGTTTCCATAGTAAGAAGGTTTGAGGGGGTGGAAGGGGTGGAGGGAGATGGGAGAAGAAGTTGGTGGGCTGAGAGCTTCCATTCCACTTTTGGACAGATCTAATTATTTTAAAGGGCAACTAGGGCCTTGAACCTGGAATCAGGAGAACCTGAGTTGAAATCCTGCCTCAGATACTTACTTGCCATGTCACCCTGGGCAAGTCACTTAACCCTGTTTGCCTCAGTTTCCTCATCTGTAAAATGATCTGGAGAAGAAAATGGCAAACCACACCAGTATTTCTGACAAAAAAAATAGGGTCACAAAAAGCCTGAAATGACTGAAAAATTAACCAAACAATTATTAGGAAGTTTTCACTTACATTTGACCTCCTTGGTCTCCTTTGCTCCTGGTTTTCCCTCCTGGTGCCAAATGGAACAAGTAGAATCTCCCATAGGAAAATTTCATTTTCTTTTTCATGTCCACATGCCATTTTCCCCTTCCCTCTCCCATCCCAGCTTCCCTTTATCAGGAACACCCCCCGTTTCTTCAACTATTCCTTATGTAGGATATGGGTTCAAGACTCTTTGCCATCTTTTTTGTCTTCCTTTGGGCTCATAGCCAGCTTCTCAGTGTCCTGTGGGAGCTGTTGTGCGCAGAACTGAACTCAGGATCCTGGAGGAGACCCGCTGAGGGCAGGAAACCGTGGGATCATCGCTTTACCTTCCAGGGAGCTCTCACCGACTCTTTCATTCAGCCCCAAATCTCACTCCCTTTTCAGGCTGCTGACTCAGAGAGAATTTGCCATCTAGGAAGAGATGAAATAACCTGCCCATGGGCATTTATCAGAACAAGACAATGACAGAACAAGGTTCCTGCCTTTTAGCTTTGGGTCACAGACTCACAGAGTCCTCCGTCAGGTCCAGCATACAAACCAGTGACTGCCCAGCTTTCCTTGAAGACCCCCTTCCCCAAGCAGGGGACACCCACCCCCCTCTGAGATCAGCCCATTCCACTGTAGGAGACTCTCATTATAAATGTAAATGTCAAACCAAACTCTCTGGTGATTGTGGATCAATCTTTTTTTGGATCTATCTGACTCTCCATGACCCCATTTGGGGTTTTCTTGACAAAGATAAGGAGTGATTTGCCATTTCCTTCTCCAGCTCATTTTATAGATGAGGAAACGGAGGCAAACAGGTAAAGTGTCTTGTTCAGGGTTACACTGAACACAGTGTACAAGTACAGGGTGACCATTTACAGGGTAAATGTCTGAGGCTAGATTTTAACTCAGGTCTTCCTGGTGGTCCCAGGGCTCTATCCACTGCCCTCTCTGAGCATGTACTTGTGCTCCTGGTTCTGGGCTCTGCGTCTAATTCTCTTGTGGCCCCTCAAGTTCCTGAAGATGGTTTTTATGTCGTGCCCCAAGTCTTCTCTTCAGGTTAAACGCAGAATTATACACTTAGAACTGGAAAAGATCTCAGAGATCATTCATGAGGAAACTGAGCTCCAGAGAGAGAGAGATTAAGCCATTCGCCCATGGTCAGCCGCGTAATAAGTGACAAGGAGGATCTGAACCAGTGTGAGTCCAATCCAGTTTTCTGGCATCCTAGCTGCCTTCAATCAGTCTCAGGTGGCAGTCTCATACAGTGTCCCGGCTTTCTCTCTCCAAGTTGGGTAATAACCACAAAGATGGAGAGTGTTAGAAGCATAGGAGAGAGACCATAAACACAGCCTCCGCTTTGGGCCCCCCATGCCCAGGGCCTTCCCCTTCTATTCTATCTTGTGATTGCTTCATTACTTACATCTCGTCTCCCTCATCAGATTGGGAACTCCCGAGAACAGGGACCTATCTTGCCTTTGTAGTCCCTAGTGCTCAGTACATAGTAAGAGCACAGGGTCCCATTCCAACCATCTTATTTTACAGGTGGAGAAACTGAGGCTCAAAGAGGAGAAGGGAGGCCTCGTGTAACCAAAGCAAAATGAAATGAAATCATTCCCTTGCTCCTAACTTATTAAAGCACTAATCCGCCCAAGTGCATACAAAAAAAGAGCTAATGCTTGAATTCCCTTCCATTGACCAAGTGTACTTCCCTGGCTCTGACCATAGCATCTCCTTTGATTATCTCTAGCTCCAGAGATTTCCTTCCATCTATTCTGCACATAAATAAAATGCCTTGTTATTTGTATGTTGTCTCTTCTGCTCAAACTCGATGCTTTTGCCTCTCTGTAGCCTGGAACACAGTTGGGTACTTAACAAATGCTTGTTGACAGCTCTCTAAGGAATCAATCCGGTGTCTCAAAGTCCCGACGTGCATGTGGCTATGTGAGTCACAATGAGCCTCGTCGGACCCAACGTGCATCCAGAAAATGAGGGCTTCAGCTCGCTTGGGAATCTTTGCAAATCTCCTGGATGATGCTGGGAGCTAAGACACGCCATCCTTTCATCAGACTGACTCATCCTGCCTCCTCTGCTTCCTGCTCTCCGGCTCAGAAAAGTCGTTTCTCTTCCAAGCAGCTAAAGGGTTGGAGGGGGGGAGGGTTACAAGAGGGCAGAGATATGGGAGGGTGAGTTATAAGCATTTATGCAGCATTTGTTGTTGTTTAGTTTTCCAGTCACATCCAACTCTTTGTGATCCTTGGACTATATCTTCCTCTATTTCCTGAAGCCGGTTCAAGTTCATGTTCATTGTTTCCCTATAGCACCTACTATGTGCAAGAAGTTTACAATCAGTATCTCATCCAAGCCTCACAACAACATCCTACAAGTGGGGAAACTGAGGCAAACAGAGAGTGAACGTCTGAGGCTGGATTTGAACTCAGGTTTTCCTGCCTCCAGGTCTGAGGTTCTATCACTTGTACCACTTAGCTGTCTCTAATCACAATCGCCGCTAAGGGGGCTTCTGGGAATGGAAGTCTGGCTAGTATCAGAGGGCTTGAAAAGATTTGTGTGAGTAGTCCTAGCATGGGGCCCGGCATATAGAAAGTGCTTAACAAATACTAGTTGATTAACTATTCATGGTAAAGGGTTAAAAACTTAACGACTTTCTTTTAGAAGGTTCGACTTTCCCAGGAAAGGCTTATGGGAGCGGGGGTCCCCAGACCCCGGAGAATCAGCATTGGGGCAGTGAGGGAGGTAGGGCCCAGCTGGAACATGGCTGTATTCTTGACCTCTGACCTAAGATCGTACCAGGAACGTCGTTCTGTTTTGATCATAGGGTTTTAAGGCACAGGGTCCTTAGAGGATCTCCACTCCAACCATCTTGTTTTACAGGTGGAGAAACTGAGGCTCAGGGAGGTGAAGGGAGGCCTTGTGTAACCAAAGCAAAATAAAATGAAATCATTCCCTTGTTCCTAACTTATTAGAGCATTAATCTGTCCAAGTCGACGAGGCGCCTCTGGCAAGCTTCTAAGACCCCCAGAGAAGTGAGTCCCCCCTAGCAGGGGCAGCCGCCTGTAGAAGAATATCTGAGGAAGCTACTGCATCTGATGAAGGCTTGTTCTGACACAATTTCCCTCAGACTCCAAAAGCTCAGGAGGCCCTTTGTCTCGGGGCTGCTGGAGAGAGGAAGGAGCTTGTGTGAAGTGGAAAATCAAACGGGATTCTGTTCTTTGTGAGGGGAAGAGTGCCCCGTCTCCCTGGGGCTGCCTCCATCACCATGCAGGCTCACAGTTGTGCTATCAAAGAGCGTTGGGAGGGGGGCTGTGAATGTGGGAAAGAACAAGGGCCTCGGAGCTCTTCCACTCCTACTCCTACCTCGTGTGGTGCTGGCCACGTCCTTCCCCTTCCCTGTGCCTCAGTTTCTCCCTCTGTAAAATGAGAGGATCGGACTACGTCACCTCTGAGGTCTCTTTCAGATCTAAATGTATGATCCTACATCCATACTCTGTGAGGGACATTGTGGTCTAGTGGTCAGGGAGCGCATCTTGGGACCCTGAGGGCCTGAGTTCAACTTCCTCCTCTGAGTGGGTGACTGTGGACAAACTGTTTAAGTTTTCAGAGTTGTAGGCAGCCCCCTAAGCCCCTCGGGGAAGAGAAGCTCTTCATGCAGGACTTCTCTGTCCTAGCAGGCAGGCAAAGGGCTAGCCCAGTGTCTACCCCTATAGATTTATGGCCCCCTCTTTCTAGTTTCTGCCTTTGTGCTCCAGACTCGCTGCCTTTCATGACTGAGAACTTGCAGCCCAAAGAGCCTACAGCATTGTCCAAAGCACCTGCATGCATGTACACATAAATATATGCACACTCATGTGCACACATATACATGTGCATACATGTACCCAATAACACACACAAGCACATGCCATATACAAGTGTGTGCGTTGCACAACATAGATCATACATGAACACTGCGCACACACAAATGCACCGTGCATATTTCCACACATACATGTGTGACATATATATGCACGCAATAACACATGCACACACAAGCAATGTCATATGCATGTGTGTGTTGTACAATACAGATCATACATACACATTGCACAGTGCATACTTGCACACACATACATGTGCAACATGCACTCAATATCAATACACATACAAGCACATGCCATACACACATCTATATATTGCACAACACAGGTCAAAATGCACATTGCATGCACACACAAATGCACAGTGCATATGTGCACACACACATGTGCACCATGCATACATGCACTCAATACCACATACGCACACAAACACATGTCATACACAGCATGTATGTTGGATAACACAGATCATACACACATACATTGCATTGTGCACACATACATTGCACCATGCATACATTCACTCAATAACACATGCACACACAAGCACATGTAATATACAAGCATGTACATAGCACAACACAAATCATACATGCGCATTTCATGTACACACAAATGCACAATGCTTATCTGCACACACATGTATGTGCATATATAATGCACTCAATAATACATGTATGCAAAGCACACACCATGTACACATGTGTGCATTGCACAACACAGATCATACACACTGCATGCACTTGCACACACATGTATGTATTGTAGCAGCGTATACACATCCATGTACAGTATGCACAATACCCATAGACAGAGGCATGGATACGCAACAATGCACATGTGTGCATGCATGTGCACATTCGTGTTTACATGTCTGTACTATATCATAGTGGAATGGGAGGACCCTTTGCATCTGCTTCTCTGACCGACTTCAGCCCCATCCCAGGTTCTGTGGAGAGCATTTATATATATATATATATATGCTTCTTCCCTCCCCCCTCCCTTTTCCCTTCTCTCCAGGAGCACTTTTCTGTAACTGAGAAGTTACAGGACTTGCCCAGGCTCTCACAGCCAGGAGGCCGGAGGCCCAAGGCTAACCTCCCACCACTCTCCCATTCCATGCTGCTTCTCCCCTGCTCCCTGAGCCTCTGCTGTGATGATTCATAAAGAGCCGTATCACTGCCTGGGACGAGCGTGATTGCTCTGCAGAGGCCCGACACGTGTGACATGATTTGGGGCTCAGGTCCCCCAGTCCCCTTAGCCAGCGCCACAGGCGGCCCAAGTTCTAACATCCTGGAGCTTCAGAATCCAGTTGCAGTTGACGTCTGACCTTAAGGGGGATCGATTTCATGTCCCTGCGCCACCCCCCATCTGCACCCCTGGGGAAGGATGACCTCTCCAATTGTCATCTCCCAGAACAGCTGAAAATGCTCTCCCTGGGTGTTCCATGTGGCCAGGAGCTTGGCAGTGCCCACTACCCAGGCCTCAAGGCTTTGGAGAAATGACTAAGTGCATTTTCAAAGTAATTGGAGGAAAACAAAATATGAAATAATTTGTCAAAACAGAAAAAAAAAAGTTTTTACCTTAGAGTTCTAGAAATACACCCCCTCCTCCTCGGGCCTTTCATTCTGGGGAGGGGGCAGTTCGAAGCCACAGAACTCAATGGACATCTTCTCACGGCTGGAAAACTCGCTGTGAGCCAGAGGCAATTGCTTTACAGGAAGGGAATGACCAGGCCCCGTGGCCCTTCTCTGATTTCAAAAGGGGGGGGACCCTTTCAGGTTGTCTTTCCATCTAGCTCCCTCCCCCACGTGCACAAACAGGGGCCGTGGGAGGGGTCTGGCTGGGCTGCCAAGGTGGGGGGGATGGTTAATCTTGTTAATTATACTGATGAGCAGATGTCATCATTAATTAGGCGGTTACTCTTTGCGGGCGCTTCCTGTCTTTTTGTCCCCAAATCCTCCAGCTTTGCATCCTGCTCCCCTAATTAATCCTCGGCTCCCCGCCCCCCCAAGTGCCCGCCCACCAGGGAACAGAAGGAGTGGGCACCCCTCACCTGGCTTTCTCCCTAATTCCCCGAGCCGTGGTCCCCATCAGCTGACTCCCCCCTCCCTGCTTCCTGGAGAGCCCCCCCCCCACCCGCTGAGCAGCTGGCAATGAGAATTATCGGGCTGAAACCCAGACCAGTCAAGGAGTTGATGAAGATTTTTAATTTGAATCACGTACGTTTGCTTGAGCCCAATTTTAAATCACTTTAATGGCAGATTAAAAATATATAAGCTGGTCTTAAAGGACGTTCTTATTACCTTTATAAATATCTCAGATCAAAAGTTGGCTTTAATTGCACAGGGCGAGAGATGGGGAGGTGAGGGCCGCCCCATTAAGTCTGCTTAGAAAAGGGACTGCAGAGCTGTGGGAGAAGGAGCAGGAGCCTCCGAGGCAGCTGCAGCTCAGGAAGTTACCCTGTGCCTGGAGATGGGAGCAGGTATCCTGCTCCTCCACAGTCTGGGGAAAATGGCCAATGCCTCAGTTTCCCCATCTGAAAAATAAAACAATTGGACCAAGTGGCCACCCCGACGTTCTGTGACTCTATGGAAGATTCTATATGGTAGCTTCGGAGAATGTCCGGATGAGGAAGGCATTAAAAACGTACATGGTGGGAGGGCACCTGGAACAGAGAACGTCTGAGTTAGAGAGCATGCTTTAGAACTGGGGGACCCTTAGAACATGGAAGTACAGAGCTGGGAGGAGCCTTAGAACAGAGAAATTTAGAACTGGGGAGAGAAACTAAAACATCGAACATGTCAGAAGTACAGGCCCTCGGAGGTAGGGTTTTCTTTCTTTCTTTTTTTAATTAAAACTTTTTATTTTCAAAACATATGCATGGATAATTTTTCAACATTGATCTTTGTAGAACTTTTTGTTCCAAATTTCTCCCCCTTCTCCTCAGTGGCAAGTAATCCAATATATATTAAACATGTTAAAATATATGTTAAATCCAATATATGTGAACATACTTATATAGTTATCTTGTTGCACAAGAAAAATCAGATCAATGGAAGTGGAAATCTTCAACATAAAGAAGATCCAACTCACTTCCAGTTGATCAATGATGGACAGAAATAACTACACCCAGAGAAGGAACACTGGAAATTGAATGTAAACTGTTAGCACTACTGTCTATCTACCCAGGTTACTTATTATACCTTCGGAATCAAATACTTAATGTGCAACAAGAAAATGGTATTTACACACATATATTGTATCTAGGTTATATTGTTACACATGTAACATGTATGGGATTGCCTGTCATGGGGGGAGGGAGTAGAAGGAGGGAGGGGAAAATTTGGAAAAATGAATACAAGGGATAATGTTATAAAAAATTACACATGCATATATACTGTCAAAAAATTTATAAATAAAATTAAAATAAATAAATAAATTAAAAATTAAAAATTAAAAAAAAAAAGAAAAAGAAAAATCAGATCAAAAAGGGGGAAAAATAAGAAAGAAAACAAAATGTAAGGGAACAACATTAAACAGAGTGAGAATGCTATGTTGTGTTCCCACAGGCCTCTCTCTGGGTGTAGGTGGCTCTCTTCAGTACAGAATCACTGGAACTGGCCTGAATTATTTCATTGTTGGAAAGAGTCTCCTCCATCAGAATTGATCATAGTATAGTGTTGTTGCCGTGCATAATGATCTCCTGGTTCTGCTCATTTCACTCAGCATCAGTTCATGTCCGTCTCTCCAGGAGAGGTAGGGGTTTTAAAGCCTGTTACCTGACTCTAGGAAATTGCACTCTCCTGTGTCCAGATCAATCAATCAACGATTGACAAGCTTTTTGTAGGCCCCTGTCAGACACCATGCTGTGTCCTGAGAATACAGTGACAAATCTCAATTCCCACTATAATGCTGCTTCCCCTGGGGACAGCCTTCCTCCCATTCTCCCCCTCGACCTAAGCTTGCTGATGGGCAGTTGGATTGAGGGGGACTGACCAGGGTCCTAATTACAAATATTTGCAACCAGGGCAAATTCTACAAGTCACGTCCTCACTTGGAAGCTGAAGACAAAAAGATGGGGCAGGCAAGAAATCCCCCCTGCTTACTATATGGTGATTATCTAGATCTTTCTGATCTAGGCCCAGTGCTTTGGACCATTGGATCATCGAGCTGTGTGCTGCCCTGAAGAGAGAAGGATCCAACACAAAGAGCTTCCCAATAACTAGAATGGAGTGGTTGCAGTAATGTATAAATATGATGCATATATTGAATTTAACATATATTTCTACCATGTTTAACATATATTGGATTACTTGCCATCTAAGGGAGGAAGTGGGAAAAGGAGAGGGACAATCAGAACAGAAGGTTTTGCAAGGGCTAATGTTGAAAAACTATTCATGCGTATGTTTTGAAAATAAAAAGCTTTAATAAATAAAAGCCTACATTTATCAGAAGTATTTAAGTAGAGTAGGTAGTATTGTGGTTCAGATGCTGGACTTAGAAGTCATGAGCAAGTCATTTAACTGCTTTGTGTCTTAATTTTCCCATCTGTAAAATGGGGATAATAATAACACCTGCTTTGGTTGTGCTGAGACTAAATGGGATAATATTTGTGAAATTCTTAGCAAAACTCCAAGTGCTCCAAGAAAGGTAGCTAATATCATCAGGGATGGCAGCAGGTTGCAAAGATAAGAAACTAGAATGTACATGGATTATTTGTCCCCATTTTGCAGAAGAAGAAATAAGTTTGAAAGAAATGAAATAATTTGCCCAGCGCCAAGAATTTCAGGTTTAGGGTGACATGTTGGATTTGAATTCCAGTCTTTTGACTCCAGGGTAGTGCTCCATCCAATGTACCCCCTGAGGGTGGGGGTAGGGATAGAGTTGCAGTATGAATGCAGAGAAAGGGACAAAAGTAAGATATTTGCGGAGTTAGAAACAAACAATAGCAATAAAAAAATACTTGGCAAATGTAATTTTTATGTTTATTACCAACTTGTAGGAGTTTCCAATTTTTTTTTTAAGAAACAAGAATTTAGTATTTGTCTTAAAAGAGAATGATGCAAAATAGATTTTAAAAGTTACCGCCAAAATCACTTTGAAATGTGAAAACTGCATCTTCAGTTTGGGGCTGCCTCGTCCCAGGATGGCAGCTTGTGAGATCAGAGGCAGCAGGGGATTTTTCCTCCTTCCCAGAACTCACTCACTCTCTCTATCAAAGACAAAGGAGGCAGGAGTGGGAAACACTTTGTTTCATGATGGTTGACACACCGTGCATTCCGCTCAACAATTCCAGTGTAAACTGGAAAGAACTTGCTGACTTTGCATTCGAATTTGAATCCTCATCTCTACCTCAGGAAGTCCCTTTCTTCCTTTAAGGCACTACTCAAGCACCATGTTCTGAACAAAGTCCTACCCAAAGTGCCCCTTAATTGCTTCACAGATGGTTGTATTTATTCCCTTCATATTTATTTTCTATGTTTTTCTGTGTATTTTTGTTGTCTCTTCTACATTTGAATGTAAGCTTCTCGAGAGTAAGGACTATTTCATATTTTTACTTGTATCCTTGATACCTAGCACAATGCCTAGCAATAAATGTTTATTGGTCGATTGATTGAAATAAGAGTATTCTTTGTCTCTTACACGTAAGGCTTGTCCTATGGTTCTTCCCAGTCCTGACATGCTGTATTCTAATATCCCTTGAAATTCTGTCCTTCTGTGAACCTCCTATAATATTTGGGAGATTCTTATTCACTGAAAAACGTCTTCTGAGCCCCTACCTATGGGATTACTTCTACTATCCGGCCAGAGTACACACCTAGTTCAAAACAAAGACATTTAAACAAATAGCATGGTAAGAGGAATAGAGATAAACCAGTAGCGCCGTCCCTCACAAAATACAGGGTCCAATTTAACCATCTGGATCAAACTTAAGTTTAATTTTAATTTAAATCATTTAAATTAATAATAAATAATAAATAAATTTATATTTAATTTAAGATTAAATCGGTAAGATCACGGGCTGGGCAGAAGTGAACCCAGGTGTAGAATATATGTGAAAAAGCAGAACCCAGACTCAGGGACCACCGATGGCCAGTGTTTGGGAGGCAGTGACTCATTCCTCCAGGGCTTCCAGGCTGCCATTGTTCTCTGGTAATATAATTGCTTTATTCCTGCTAGGTCTGTTTTCTCCTGTTGCACGGTCTCTGCTTTCTGTCTAATCTCTACCAGATCCACAGTCCTTGCCAAACATCCTGCCATCCCCTTCTTTTGTATGGCGGATTTTTGGCACCGTCCCACCGTCTACTCAGTGTTTAATGCCATGTGTAGCTCCACTGGATACCCAGTTGTGTAGTTCCTTCTTACAACTAGTTTCTGGCTTCAGCGAGGGCTCCTTTTTTTAGTAGAGACACACTTTACTTCTCCTAGAAGGATGAGTGGGCTCTGCCATGCTCTTTTAATTTAAAGTCGTAAGATTTTTCTTGTTAAATCCCTTTTTAGAAAGCAGAAGTCTTGAACACACTTAGTCATCAAAGGAGAGGAAGGAAAACCTTTTCCAGATTTCTCCCCCATGAAAAATGATCAGTTTATTTCAGATCTTGTTTAGAAGATTTCCTCCCCAGAGAGTCTTTGGGGCCCAGGTGCCAAACTGTTTAGAACACAGAGCAGACCCACTCACAGATCACTAGCGTCCTCAAGCTGAATGTAGTTTTGGAACCCTTCGGGGAGGCCTGAATCTCTGTTAAAGACCTGTTTCTCTCTAGCTCAGGACGTTCTCAGCTCAACTTCCCCCTTGGGACGGCTCCCCGGCCGACCTTGCCCATGCACAAATGCCTTCACTCCCTGGGATCTGTTCTTCCAAGACTGGTGAGTCTCTGGCCAGATTGCCTTTTTATGAAGGGTCTCAGTTACATTCACTTTATTCCCAGTTCAATTCACTTTCCTTCTCACCAGCAGCATTATTCCTAAATAGACATCCCCCTCTTTCATCTCTGATCCAGCT
Organism: Sminthopsis crassicaudata; assembly: GCF_048593235.1. NCBI lineage: Eukaryota > Metazoa > Chordata > Mammalia > Dasyuromorphia > Dasyuridae > Sminthopsis > Sminthopsis crassicaudata. Next base: position 35,527,131 of record NC_133617.1, on the reverse strand, counting down.
CCCCTTCATGTTACATCTTCTGCCATTAAAATATAAGTAAGTAACATTTTGTTTTATTGTTATTTGTAACTTCCATGGTCAGTACAGTGTATGGTACATAATAAGTGCTTAATAAATGCCGTATAATTCATCAGTCCATCCATCATCCATCTGTCTGTCCATCATCCATCTATATCAGTCTATCATCTGTCTGTGTATCATCTTCCAAATATCATCTATTAGTTTATTACCTATTTGTCCACCTGTCTGTCTGTCTATCACCTATCAGTCTGTTATTTATTTGTCTATTATCTATCTGTCCACCATCTGTTTACCTCTCTATCATCTATCTTTCCATCTATCTACTGCTTCCAAACCATTGACTGTAGCTGAGGTCCACTTTAAAAAGCCAGATAATCCCTCCCCCTCGGAGGGCTCCAAGCCTCCATCGGCCTGATCGGTGAGTAACAGTCACCATTTGTCTTTACTGCACTCTCAGCCTCAGACTGCAGGCAGAGTCAGCAAATGGCTCGATTTAAGCCTCTGAAATGAACAGGAGGAAGTAGTCAGTGATACCAGAACCAAGGCTGGGCAGGATGAGGAGGTGATCAAGTAATCCACGAGCATTTATTGAGCACTTACTATATGCATCTGCTTTCCTAGTTTCTAGAATACAAGAATAAAAATTAAACCATTGCTCCTCATAAAGAATTAACCTTCCATTGGAACAGACAGAACAGTCCTATAGAAGTCTATATGGAAGAAATATAAAGGAAGGAATACAAGGCAGTTCAATCAAGGAAGCTTGAGAAGGATGTAGTGAAGGCAGCAGCAGGTAGAAGAACACGGGAAGTCCTGGGTTCAAATTTGGCTTCAGACACTGACCAGCTGTGCGACCCCAGAGCAGGGCTAACTTCTCTAACTCGCTTTCCTTGACTGTAAAATGGAGATCACACTAGCCCCTGCTTCCCAGGGATGTTGAATAAGATACTATCTGTAAAGCATTTAGCACAGTGGCTGGCACACAGTTGGGACTTCATTAAAGCTTATATTCTTTCTTTCTTAAAAGAAGACTGGGATGACTTAATGCAGACCATTGTGACGTGAGGTAACGTGAGTATTGTTCTCTTGGCTCTGTCCCCAGTCACTGGAACACCACTCCCTCCACTCCAGCTACTTACCTCCCTGACTTCCTTTAAATCCCAGCTAAAATCCCACTTTATGCCTCTTAGTTCGAGCACCTTCCCTCTTTTAATTATTTCCTATTTGTCCTGTATTTACTTGCTTTGTATATATTTATTTGCTTGTTGTCTCCCTCATTAGATTGCAAGCTCCTTGAGCCAGGGACTGTCTTTGACCCCTTTTTGTAGCCTGAGCACTTAGCACAGAGCCTGACTCATTAGTTAAATTGCTTAATAAATGCTTAGTGAATTGAATTGAAGTGAGTATATTCTAGGTGTGGAGGACATCCAGGGCAAAAATAAAAGAGAGGAGGAATGAGTGCCCCGTGTGAGGAAGAGAAGGAAAATTGGTTTGATTCAATCACCAAATGAAGAAGGGAAAGGGATACTCAAAAAAAAAAAAAAAAAAAAAAAAAAAAAAAAAAAAAAAAGCTGGATCTGGAGGAGGCTGAGAAGGGCTTTAAAAACTAGAGAAAAAAGAAAAAGAAAACTAGAGAAAGTTCTATTTGGGCTTTGAGGCAGTAGGGAGGCCACTGAGTAAGGGGAGGCAGGGCCTGGCAAGTCTGGGCGTGAGTCAGGCCAGGTTGGCAGCAGGTATGGGGTGGACCGGTGAGGAAGGAAACCAATTAGGAGACCCCGTTATCTAGATGGCCTGAGTGAAGGTCATCCCGGTGTAAATGAGAAGAGCCGCTTGGGAGGGGCGGGTGGCTACAAACACCAACTTTGCAAACTCACTGGACTGTGACATAGAGAAGGAAAGCTGGGGCGAATGCCCAGGTAATAACCAATGTGGATGCTTAGCCATCATGCACTAGCACTGAGCCTGGAATCAGGAAAGCTGATCTTCCTGAGTTCAAATCTGACCTCAGACACTTACTGGCTGTGTGACTCTGGGCTAGTCAATTCACTCTGTGTGCCTCAGTTTCCTCATCTGTAAAATGAGTTGAGAAGGAAACAACCCCGTATCTTTGCTAAGAAAATCCAAGATGGCAGCAACTTAGGGTCACACTTGGCTCAACAGCACAATAATAGTATTTGTATAGCATTTTACAAATATTATCTCATTTTATCATCACTCTAACTCCTGTCCCTCTCTCCTTTCCTTCCCTTCCTTCCTTCCTTCCTTCCTTCTCCATACCCTTACTTGTGGGGGTCTCTGCCCAAAGAAATCCACTTTGCAAACTTTAAACCTATGGAGATAGCAGGGCTTCTTGCAGGAGACACAGTTTGGGCTGAGACCTGCCTCTGACAGGGGCTGTGTGACTGACCTTGAGCCTGACTTCCCCTTTCTGGGTTTTGGTTTCCTCATCATTAGATCGGACCGGACGGCCTCCCAAGTCCCCTTCTGGTTCCAGGTCCATACTCTGCTGTTTTTAGGTGCCCAAGAACTCCCCCCCCACTTCCTAGCTCAGCCCCCAGCCCTGTTTTGGTGTCTGGGGGATCAGCCCAGACTCAGGGGCCATCGCCATCTGCTTACAAACAATTAGAAGAAGCTGCCAGGGAATCTGAGCTGCTGGCTGGAGGAGCAGCCCGGGAGGGAGGGCAGAGCCCATAAATCCGAGGGGGCCTCCATCTGCACCGACCTTCCTGTCTCAGGCTCTGACGGAGAGTGACTGCCAAGAGAAACCTCAAACTCCTATCCCGGATGTAACGTTAATAAAATTACTCCTGTGAACCCATAATTCAGGGTTGGGGAGGGGGACAATGGCTTGGCCTCTGCTGTGCTGACGGAATTATAAAACCATCTGGCCCGGCTCTCGGCATCCCGAGCCCCTTCCCTGCGCAGATGGAGGAGCAGTCTTATTTTTCTTGTATTGTGTGCTCTATTTCTCAAAACACCCCACACATATGTTTGAAGTGTACTTGACAACTGCTGGCTGGCTACGCCTGAGGGAGGGGGCTGCGAGAGCCTGGGAGCTGGGCTTCTTGGAGCCGGCCCAGGACCTTCCCAGAAGACTGGTCTGGATAATAATAGCTGATGTTTAAATAGCACTCCCGGCCTGCAGAAGTCCTTGCCATCTATTGTCTTTTCACAACCTTGTGAGGTGATTTCACAGAGACAGTTACTCTGGTTTTTACAAATAAGGAAACTGAGGCGTGAGGAACTGGGCGACTTGCTCAGAGTTACTTGGCTAGCAAGTGTCTGCAGTGGACCCGGAACTGAGCATCTTCCTGAGGCGGTTCTGACCTCTTTATTACTCTGCAGTAATCTCCCAGAAGGGACAGGGGCAGTTCTCTATGCCTGACCACAGAAGTCCCAAGGGCTGACTCGGGACTGGTGGTAAGAGAATGGTCTGTTAAAGCGGAAACTTATAGAGTGCCCTATATAAGGCCCTCACTTGAGTTCCTCCTGGACAACCCCGCTGCAATCCAGTAAATATTCATAAAGTACCTACTACGAATCAGGCACTCTATGTAGGATAGGATTAATATAACAATATATCATTACTATTATATTATATTTTATAATTTTATAATTAATAAAAAGATAGTTCCTGTCTTTGAGGAGTTTACAATCAAGTGGGCAGGGGGGCAAGAAAGTGGAGGTGGGGAAAAGCCGGTGCATTTTATTCTATAGAGTTGCAGAGGGGGGAGCCCCCTCTCCTGCATTAGTTCCCTTCCTCTGGATACCTCTTTGTATCACAGATCTCCCTGGATCCTCCTGGGAAGGGAGCCTAGTATTGTGGAAATCAGTGGAGCTGAGACCACTTGTGTGACCGAGTTCCCCTCCCTCCCCGGATCCTGAGATCCCCAACTACAGTTGAAGGGGCTGGGCTAGATGGGCTCTGAGATGTCTGCCAGTGGAACTCTCTGAGCTTATGAAGCCAGAAGCCATGGAGACCACACCTGAACAAGAATTCCTTCTCCATTAGAGAAGTCACTGTCAGCAGGGTGGATACCTGGAGTCAGGAAGACCTGATTCAAATCCAGTCTCAGATACTAGCAGCTGACCACTGTCTGCCTCAGTTTCCTCATCTGTAAAAATGGGGATAAGGGTAGCACCAGAGTTATTGAGAGGATCAAATAAGATAATAGTCATAAAATACTTAGCACAGCACCTGGCACAGAGTAGGTATTATATAAGTAATACTTATCCCTTCCCTAGATCTAGAAAGCCATCAGCTAGCCCTTGAGGATGTCCAGTAAGAGGAAGCCTAAACCTCCCCCAGCCACTCATTCTACTTTTGGCCACCCCTCATCATTAGGAAGTTTTCCTCCTAATGTAGGAATATGCTTCCTTGAGACTTCATAAAAGCTAGAGCTGGAAGAGATGGTCGTCATTTCCCCTCATTTTTTTAATTTTTTTTTTTATTTTCAAAACATATGGATGGATAATTTTTCAACATTAACCCTTTCAAAAACCTTGTGTTCCAATTTCTCCCTTTCTTCCCAGATGGTAATACAATATATGCTAAACACAATAAAATCTATATTCAACCCCCTCATTTTATAAACATGTAAAATGAGGTCCAGAGAGGTCAAATGATTTGCCCAGAGTCACACAGCCAGTGTCCATCTTAGGTGGAATTTGAACTCAAATCCTTCCATGACAGGACTGGTCTTTCCTCTGTGTCATACAGCAACCACTCACTTTGTTCAGCCCTTCTGGAACCAAACAAAACAGGGCCAGCCCATTTCTCAAGTAACATCCCTTTCAATAGGTGAAGATTACCCTTCATGGTGTGCTAGTTCTAGACTGGGAATCAGGGAGTGGACTAGAATCCCAGCTCTTCCCATCTTTAGATTTAACTCCTCTGGGTTTCCATTACATACTTAAAATGAGAAGATTCCAGTCAATGATGTCTAAATTCTGTTACCCACAATCCCATCCCATCTTTTCTCTTCTCCAGACTATACATGGAGAGACTACAATGTTGGTGTCCTGTGACTCCTGTATGGACAGAGCCTTTATGGACCATCTTCCAGTCCCTATAACTCAATATTTAGCTGTTAGCAAAGATCTAGCAAAAACCCAGTATGTTGGGTAATAGACAGGTTTGGGCTGTGGGTAGCAAATGAACCGATAATTGTAAAAAGCTTAGCACAGTGCTAGACATGTAGTGAGCACTGTATTATTGTTTTATTATGATTATTGTTATCATTATTTCTATCCCCTTCCTCCAGTAGAGAGATGTAAGTTGCTTATCTAGCAAATACTTTCTTTTGTTTCATTTTTGCAATTGCAGTTTCTGTCAGAGTGCTTAGCATACAGCAGGTATCTAATGTATGCTTGTTGAATAGTAGCATAATGTTTGCTAAACCCAAAGACAGATAACTGGAGTAAGGACTCATTACTTGGAAAAAATGCTGTTGGAGGAAAAAGGAAAGTAATCTGGCAGAAATTTTATTTAAACCAGCAAATCACACCACATACTACAATAAACTCCCACTAGATGCATGACCTAGATATAAAAGGTCAGATCATAAATAAATTATAGGAAAATGGAAGGAGATTCCATTCACAACTATAGGTAGAGAAAGAGGTTTTGATCAAACAAGGGATAGAGAGCAACATGGGAGATAAAATGGTCTATTTTGATGCAAAATTGAAAGGATTTTATCTGTGCAAAAGTAATGCAGTAAGAATTAGAGGAGAAATAGTTATCTGGTGTGTGGGGGGGAATTGAAGTAAATTCCTCTGAAAAAGATTTAATATTCAAGATATGTAGAGAATTGATATAAATATCAAGAGCCTTTCCCCAGTAAATAAATGAAGGAAATAAGCAAGTAGTTCTCAAGGAAAGGAATCCAAGCTATCATTAATCATATGGAAAAAGTCCAACAAGTCACTAATAATAAGAGAAACTCAAATGAAAACAGCTCTGCTGTTCTATTTCATATCTGTCAAAGGGATGAAGATGATGAAAAAGGAAAAACATAATTATTGGAGAGGCGGGGGGAGAAGGGGTCATTAATGCACACCAAGAGATGGAGTTCTCAATTGGATGGGCCATGATGGTAAGCAATTTGGAACTCAATTCACTATGTCATTAAAATGTCAATATTTTTTGACCTAGCAATATCATTACAAGGCATAGACTTCTAGGAGGTTAAGAACAGAAGCTAATAATTCCCTAATTGATAACTAACTAGTTAAATTTTTCCCATAAGGAATGGTATGGAAAAAATTTGTTTGATACTCGAACAATAGGCAAAACTCTTGATTTTTGCCATTCATTGTCCTGCCTTTTAGAACTGAGTACCAAAGTACCATTATAGATTTAAAAGGAATAACAAGTTGTACATCATCAATTTGCAGTTCCATGTACAATCATGTTTCTTTTTTAAATTATACTATGTTATGAAAATGTGTTTTATTTCATGAATTTAAAATTAAATAAATAAAAATTGGGGACAAAAGACTTCAATTTACAGTTCCATGTACAATCATGTATTTTTTAATTACACTATCTTATGCAAATGTGTTTTATTTCATGAATTTAAAATTAAATAAATAAAAATTGGGGAAAGAATTCAATTTGCAGTTCCATGTACAATCATGTTTTTGTTTTTGTTTTTTTAATTATACTATATTATGGAAACATGTTCTATTTCATGAATTTAAAATTAAATAAATAAAAATTAGGGGGAAAAGAATGAGTGAATGAATGAAGCATTTATTAAGTGTTTTCTAGAGAAGAAAAAGAAAAGAGTGTCAAAATGAAAGCAAATGGAAGTCAGGAAAGGTATTAGGCAAATAGGGGCAATGTTTGTACCACTACATTAAGTTTAACAGCTTAAAAAACAAACCCAAAACCAAGCTGTTCATAATAGCTTCAGAGTTTCACATAAAATCTTCTTTCTCTAGTTCTCGTTGTGCATGGAAATATTCATTTGTGGACGACTTTCTAGCTCATAATAAATAAGCTGGCTGAATTAGCACATGTCAGGCAGCCCTCATTTGTGACTAGCGTGACCCAGTTTTCCAGGTGGAGGACTGGAAGGAATCAATGAGGGAGGCAGCCCAGCCCACCAGGTGGCCGGGACATAGCTTCCCCCTTCCCTGTTTTCCCTTGGCCCTCTTAGGGCTCCCCCTGTTCCATGCCCATCCTCTGGGCCAAGGACAGGCCGGGCCCAGAAGCTGCTGGAGCATCCCGAATGGAACAGGCCCCCTGGGGGGGATGGGGCAGGGACCAATGGGAAGTGGAGAGGGATGAGGTGGAATGAACCCCCTCCCCTGTTAGGAAAGTAGCCAGAGAGGCCGTGGGAACCCAGATGAGGCCGGTCGGCCTGGTGGAGTGGAAAGCCTGGGACTCGGAAGTCTCCAAAGGAATAGCCAGCCAGATGTGCACGTCCCAGCCCCTGGTCTCCAGGTTTGCTGTGGAAGTGGCTATAATGAGTCTGGACAGGAGAAACAAAACAGCCCCAGCTGCAGCAGCTATTGGGGGAGGCAGGTCGGAAGCAGCTGGGCCCTCAGGCCTGTGGGGAAACACTGGGGGCTGCTGGTCTGGGCTGTGGAGGCTCGCTCTCCATTATTGTCTGAGGCCCAGGATGGGGAGGCTGGGAGGAAGAGGAGGGAGAAGATGAACCAGTTTCGATTTCTGATCGTGGCTGAGATGCATCCACACTCCTTCCCCCAAACGGACCCTTCTTCAAATCCTACTGACCCCACCTCCTCACCCTGCAGCCCCTTTCTACCTCAGAATTCTAGATTTAGCTCTGGAAGGGACCCCAGACTCTGCTCGTTGTACAGGTAGGGAAACTGAGGCCCAGACAGAAGTAGTACAAAGTTGTAGCTATTTGAATCCAGGTTCTCTATTTACAGCTAGGGAAACTGAGGCCCAGACAGAAGAAGTACAAAGTTGTAGCTATTTGAATCCAGGTTCTCTAACTTCACTCTTTCCACTGTACCTGAGAGTTAGAATGGAGAGACCCTTTTGTGATCGTATGAGGCAGGGATTCTGAACCAGTGAGAAAAAAAATGAGAAAAAATCTCTAAGTCAAGACTTCTTCACTTTCACCTGACCCTTTGGGAGCAGTTGGTTTAGTGCATTAAATAAAATACACGAGATGACAAAGGAAAATGATGAGAAAGAAATCTAATCTTCAGAAATATTTATTTTTAATTCTCAGACGCCAGCAAAGCAGGAAGTGACTTTCCCAAAGCGTCTCAGGTGGAGGGGGGATCTCTCATCCCCTTTCCTTGTCCCTTCCACTCGTGCCCTCATTCAGGCACTCTCTTTGGACTCGCCTTCTCCAGAGTTTCCAGCTGTGTGACCAGGAATAGATCGCTTCCCTCTCTGTTTTTTCACATGTCAGATGAAGGATGCCTAATGCTTCTGGCACCAAACTGACTATTGTTAAAAGTCTCTAGTCTTTCTCCTCCTGTGTCCATCCTTCATTAACTTGCCACGTTTTCTCTGGACAAAGGATCAAATCTGCACAGAAACCCTCATTGAATTTACAGCGCCCACAAGACAAAGCCCATGTCCTGGCTTTATTCAAACATGAAGAAGCCAGGGATAGAACAATAACTTTATTTTTTGTTGTTGTTCAGTCACATCTGACTCCATTTAGGGCATTCTAGGAAAAAGATATTGGAGTGACTTGCCATTTTCTTCTCCAGCTCATTTTCTAGCTGAGGAAACTAAGGCAAATAGGGACAAGTGACTTGCTCAGGGCCACACAGATAGCAAGTATCTAAAGCTAGATTTCCTGACTCCAAACATGACACTCTATACACTGCCCTGCCCTATAATATAATAGCTAACATTTATACAAATGCTTTATAATTATTATCTCATCTGACCCTCTTGACAACCATTTTACAGATCAGGAAACTGAGGCAAACGTTGGATAAGTGGATAAAACATAGCTAGTTTTTGAGGCAACATTTGAACTCAGATCTTCCTGACTCCAGGACCTGGGTTCTGAATCAGAGACAAAGAACTGGAAAGCTCTCAAATAACCTAGTTAATGTGGTGTAGTAGATAGAGCTCTGGCCCTGGAGTCAAGAGGATCTGAATTCAGATCTGGCCTCAGATAATTACTAGCTGTGTGATCCTGAGCAAGTCACTTAATCTTAATTGCTTCCAAAAAATAAAGCACTTTGCAAAACTTAAAGGATTATATAACTATAAGTTATTATTAGCTATTCCAGAAGATCAAATTCATGGCCAAATGAAGCTCAAATCAGATCAAAATATAATTGCAATTTTTTAAGAAAATAAAAATATATAAAAAAAGAAAAGAAAAATATAATACAACAGAGATAATGCTAATTTGTGGGTTTCTAAGTCAATATGTGGCCAGGTTCTATGTTTTTATTTAACTCTAATGATCTAGTCCAATTCCCCTCAACAAACAAGGACCCTGAATCCCAGATAGGTTAAGGAACTGACCCCTGATCAAACTTATAATAAATCATTGAGTTAGAATTCAAAACCAGGCTCCTGGTGTCAAGGTCCACCCTCCAAATTCAGTGCCTTTGCTGAGTCTGGTGCTCTTACCACCTTCATGGAGCTACACTTCCCTTAATTCCTTGGTTTCCCTTTGCTTTATACCTCCCTTCACTTATCTGTACAGAAAAAAAAAAAAAAAAAAAAAGCATGAGACTTTGGGCCCCTCCCCGCCCAGTGTTTGGAAGTCATCAGGCAAATAGTCATCGCCATTTTTTGAAATTATTTCTTTGTTTTTTTTCTCTTCCTAGTTAAGAAATTTCCATATATTAATTTCAAGATTTGTTATTTTGGTTTCAGAAATGAAAATTGGGGGAAAACACCTGTCTTATTGTTTGCTTGCTTTTTTTCTCCTTTTTTTTCCTTTTTGATCTGATTTTTCTTGTGCAGCAGGATAATGTGGAAACATGTTTCAAAGAATTGCACATGTTCAACCTATATTAGTTTGCTTGCTGCCTAGGGGAGAGGCGGAGAAGGGAAGGAGAAAAATTTAGAACACAAGATTTTGCAACGGTGAATGCTGAAAACTATCTTTGCACATAATTTTGAAAATAAAAAAGCTATTATCAATTTTTTTTAAAAAATGGAGGTCCAACTGAGGGCTTCAAGTTCCTGCATGAGGAACAAGAGTCCCAAGAACGCCTGAACCTTAAGGCCTTAATCAACAACAAGCATTCTGCTCTCGGGGGCAAAGAAGTAAGTCTTCCTGGGCTAAGGACAGGTGAGGGATTTCAAAAGCCATAACTACTCCAACAGAACCAGACAGGAGATCCAGAACAGAGAAGTTTTCCTGTTCTTCAGCTAGGATTTCTGTCTTTTCTAAAAGAGCTAGGGAAAATATGGAAATATCCACTTTCCTCTGAGAAAGAGCTAGCTAAGGATTTCAGCTCAGGCAGAAGTTGGAGACCGTGAAGAATATAGTTCTGTTTGATAGCAGAATTATATGTCCAGTCAAGCAGGGTTGGGATACAGAGGCTGTATGCTCAATGGTGGAGACTACAAATGAGTGTGAAGCATTTATTAAGCACTTATTGTATATCGAGTTAAGTGATAGAACACAGATATGGAGGCAAATACAGACTCTCAGGTGATTTAAGGCAACTGTAATTTGATTCTAACATAGTTATATCATTTTTGGTCCTCTTGAGAGCAAAGGACAACAACCAACCAACCAACCAGTAGATTGACACATCCCAACCATGTACAATGGGGAAGTTTATTTGATCCTGGTTCATGATTCTAGAAATGAAGGGAAAGATGGGAGAGGGTACAGGTAGGATGGTAAAGCAGTTGGCAAGATTCAAGAAGAGATGGTCAGGTTGCCAGGAGTGATGTGAAGGGTGTTTTCTTGAACTAGTAATCCGTGAAAGAAAATTGATAATCAACAGGAGAGGAGTTTCTCTAGGGAAGGATCATCTCATTGTCATCAGTAGAAAGCATCAGAGGTCCAGCAGTGCTGGAGACATGCAATCTCCCTCCACAGAGATGTATCGGTCAAATATATTCCTATATGTGAGTCAGAGAATAGACAGACTAATAATTCTGCCACTTAGTGTCCACTTACTCTGGCATAGAAGAGTCCTGGAGGTGAAGTCTGGAAGATTTGAATTCAAATCCTATGTCAGATATTTTATTACCGTGGATCCTGAGCACATCCATTTACCACTACCTACCTCAGTTTCCCCATATGTAAAATGAGAATAATAGTAATAATTATTATTATTTTAATAGGCCTATTGCACAGAGATGTTATGATGATCAACTAGTTAACATATTACATTACTTTGCAAGCCTTGAAGTACTATGTACATTTTAGCTATTATTATTATTATTAATTATGATCATTATCTGCAGATTTTGGAAAAGTCACACAACCACTCTTCAGACCTAATTTCTTCAGTTATTAAATGAGGAGGTGGATTAAATGGCCTCTACAACCTTTTCTAGCTCGAAATCTGTGACTATCTTTCTAACAGATACAGTATAGATGAGATCATTGAAAGGGGCTCATGGGGGATCAGGAAAGGCTTCCTATGAGAGACTTGACTTATATGACACATACCTTGAGCAGGGACCAGAACTCAGGATCCTGAGAGAGACATGGAAGTGGGAGAGGAAGGGATGAGAAATAGGAATAAGAATAATTTTTAAAAGGAGTTTGGGGGGCAGGGGATGAGGATGTCTGTTACCTGAATTCAGATGTCTGGCCTGGCTCCCAGAGCCAGGAATGAAAGAATCTGCAGGGAGGTCCAGGCGACCCATCCTCCCTCAAAGCACAGTGGGAGGCTCTGCCAGGCAGAGACGGGTAGACAGTGGACCATCAGTCTGGGTTCTGTCTGCAGGGGAGTCAGGGCAGGACAAGAGAGGCAGAGAGCCAGGGGGGAGGGAAGGGGAGCCACAGCAGACACTGACTCTGCCTGAGGTCTGCATCCTGACAGAATGACCTAATTTTCTCAGCAGAGGATTCAAATGTAATTTCCCCTGATAGACAGAGCCTCAGCATCCCAGCCAGGAGAGAAAAGTGTCTACAGGGGAAAAACCTGAGTATTTCAGGCCCGAGAAAAATATGTACTAAGCCTAAGGCACAGTACTTTGGAAGTTCATCCATCACAATAGCTAGCATTAAGAATGTAAAGTGCTTTAAATATATTATCTCATTTGCTTCTCATAATACTGGAAATACAATTATTATAAAACCCATTTTACAGATGAGGAGACTGAGGTGAGATTTGAATTCAGATTGAATTCAGATCTTCCCATCCCCTTGTCACCCAGCTGTCATATAGTACTTTAAAGGGCAATAGCTGTTACTTTAGAGATGGAGGGAACCTCCCTTATCAAGGAACTTCCTCTATCAACAGTGTGAAGCATTTATTAAGCACTTACTTTATACCAAGTTAGATGGCACCGTGGATAGAGCACCAGATATAGAGTCAGGAGGACATGAATTCAAATACAGCCTCTGAAGTGATTCAAGAAGACTGTAACTTGACTCTTAACAGCCAACAAAACAGTAGATTACCAACACAGATTGGTAACAACTCTCTATTTTAGAGTCATTCAGAACATGGAGAAGTTAATAATTATAGTGCACATTTATATGGCACTTTCAGGTTTGCAAATCATTTTACAAAAATTATCTTTTGTTTTGCAAGGGTCAATGTTGAAAAACTATCAATGCATATATTTTGAAAATAAAATGCTTATAAATTTTTTTTAAAAAAGAAGTGGAGTTTTAAAAATTATCTTATCCTCAAAACTGCCCTAGGAGGTAGATTTTGCTATTATTTCCATTTTACAGATGGGGAAACTGAGGCAGAAGTTAAATGACTTGCTTAGGATCATACAGCCTGTATGTGTCAGAGATGAGCCTTGAGCCCCACTCCCTACCCCCTGCCCGACCTCAATCCTCTTTATTCTCTATACCATATTGCCTTTCCAGGAGATATTGTGGTCATTACCATTGTTATTTAAGAGATGGAGACAGTGAAGATGGAGAAGGGAAAGATGGCAGAACATATTGGGAATGTGCAGGGAAAGAAGCAAAAATAAATCTGGGAAGTCCGGATTGTAGATTCCATCCAGAAGTGATTATCCAACCTCAGGACCCTGAGAATACGACAATAGGTCTTCACAAGGAGAGGTTGATAAGGTTTGGTTTGGGGTTTGGGAGAAATTCTGCTTTCTTCTTTCTTGGGCAAATGAAAAAAAAAATTGTCAAAAAAATTAGTGGAACTTCTAATGTCAATGGTGTTCCTAGAACCACAGCAGAGTTGGGTTAGGGCTCAGAGACCATTCAGTTCCAAAAGGAATCCCTATGGTAGCATCTCTACCAAGATGGCACCCAGTCTGCATCTCCTTTGCAGCTTCCCCAGCAAGCAGAAGTCTAATTTTTGCTCATGGACCTGTCATGAGTGATGACCTTCCAGCTCTCCAGAAAACCATTCTTCCCTGAGACAGATTAAATGATCCGAAGTCTTCCCCTACTTCAAACCTAAATTTGTTGCCTATTTTCCACTTCTGTTCACAGCTGCCAGTTTTTTCCTCTAGGGCCAAGTAGGACAAGACTAATCCTTCTTCCGTGAGAAAGTCTTTCAAATGCTAAATGTTTTCTAGGATATATTTTGGTTCCTTTAAGCAATTTTCCCTTTTATCCTGTATATATTTGTCATTAAGTCATTTTTCAGTTGTGTCTAACTCGCCATGACTCCATTTGGGTTTTTCTTGGCTGATACTGGAGTGGTTTGCCATTTCCTTCTCCAGATCATTTTGCAGATGAGGAAACTAAGTGACATGCTCAGAGCCACACAACTAGGAAGTATTGTCTAAAATTAGATTTGAATTAAGAAGATGAGTCTTCCTGACTTGAAATCCAGCACTTGATCCACTATGGTACCTTCTAGCTTGCTTTGTATATATTTGTTGACATGTTGTCTTCCTCATTAGATTGTGAGTTTCTTAAGGACAGGATTGTCTATAGTTTCTATTTTATCCCTAGGGCTTCACACTAATGTTAAGTATGATGCATGGTGGGTATTTAATGATTTTTTTTCCCCAATCCATATTTTTTTATTAGTATCTTTTTTATTAAAACTTTTTATTTTATTTTTCAATATAAATGCATAGATAATTCTGTGAAATTAACTTCTGCAAAACCTTGTGTTCCAATTTTTCCCCCTTCCCTCCCTCCCCTAGATTGCAGATAATCCAATATATGTTAAACATGGTAGAAATCTATGTTAAATCCAATATATGCATACATATTTATACAATTATTTTGCTGCACAAGTAAAATAAAATCAGACTGGAAAAATGAGAAAGAAAATAAAATTCAAGCAAACAAACTTAATGTTTTTCAATTTATTGATATGACATGGACTTAAGAACCTTCACTGTCACTTCTCATTTCCCACTTTGCTACTCTACTGGTCTTCATCATTTCCAAAACTCATCATTCTTCTAAATGAAATCAGCTCGGAAACTCCCATATCCTCACATCATTTCCTACCCCATAAAAACTGTCATAGGCTTTACTTTATATACCCAGCACTTAGGAGTGTCTGGCACATAGTAGGTACTTGTTGCCTCTTTTTGATTTTCTGGTTGTTCTTCTCTGGACACTCTATCAACTTATCAATGTCAGGCCTATTCAATAGAAATGGTCTCCAAAGTTAACAGTGATCTCTTAATTGCCAAATCTAATTGCCTTTCCTTAGTTTTCATCCTTCTTAGTCTCTCTGCAGCCTTTGACACTTTTATTACCTTCCTCTCCTGGATACTCTTTCCTGTTCTTTTCTGGTTCTCCTCCTACTTGTCTGATCAGTTCCTCCCAATCTCCTTTGCTGAATCTTTATCCAGGTCCCACCTACTGTGTCTCTAAGGCTCAGTTGTGAGCCATCTTCTCTCTCTCTCTCTTTTTTTTTTCCATCTTGTAAACTCATGAGCTCCTCTGGATTCAATGATCATGATTTCCAATCTGGATATAGTTCTCTCTTCCTCCTTCCAACTGCCTTTGGACATTTCCAACTGGATATTTTGGAAACCTTTTAAAATCAACATGCTCCCAAACTGAACTCATTATCTTTCCTCCCAAACTTTCTCCTCTTTCCTCATTTCCCTGTTATTGTAGAAGATTTCACAATCTCGATGTTATCCTGAATCCCTCTCTCACGTTCTCCCCATATATCCAATCTGTTGCCAAGTCACATCTCTATTATAGGTCTCTTTTCTTCTCCATCCTCTGCTATTTTTCATCTTCTTTCCTCTTCATCCTCTGCTATTATACCTCTCTTTTCCTCCGCATCCTCTGCTATTATACATCTCCTTTTCTCCTCGTCTTCTGCTATTATTTGTTTCCCTTCTTCTTCATCCTCTGCTATTATTAGTTTCTTTTCTCTTCATCCTCTGCTATTATCTATTTCTTTTCCTCCTCATCCTCTGCTATTATACATCTCCTTTTCTCTTCGTCCTCTGCTATTATTAGTTTCCTTTTCTCTTCATCCTCTGCTATTTTTCATCTCCTTTCCTCCTCATCCTCTGCTATTATCTATCTCTTTTCCTCCTCACCCTCTGCTATTATACGTCTCCTTTTCTCTTCGTCCTCTGCTATTATTCGTTTCCCTTCTTCTTCATCCTCTGCTATTTTTCATCTCCTTTCCTCTTCATCCTCTGCTATTATTCTTCTCCTTTCCTCTTCATCCTCTGCTATAATTCGTCTCCTTTCCTCTTCATCCTCTAACTATGCTGGTGAAAGGCCTTATCACCACATACTCAGACAATTGCAACAGTCTGCTGGCTGCTCCCCCTGCTTCAAGTCTCCCCACTTCATTCCATTCTTCACTCTACTGTCAAGTTGATCTTCCTAAATTAAATATCTGACCATCTCACACTATCCCCCTCCCCATTCAATAAATCCCAATCACTCCCTATTACCTCCAGGTTCAAATATAAAATATTCTTTGCCTTTTGAAATGAAGTTACCCCCTCCCACCTTTCCAAGTCTTCTTATACAGTATTCCCCTGCACCCAACTTCATCATCCAGCTACTCCTGCTTACTTAAATTTCTTCCCCCAAGACAGTCCCGAAGATCTTTTTGTTGGTCCATTCCTGTGCCTTCAATGCTCTCTCTCCTAACCTTGTCTTCCTGGCTTCCATCAAGTCGCAGTAAATTCCCATTTTCCATAAGAGAACTTTCCCAATTTACTTCCCATTTACTCCGTTCATCTTTATATGTACCAAGTTGCATATATATTGATCTCCCATTAGATAATCAAGCTTTTGAGAATAGGGGCCATATTTCTGCCTTTCTTTATAATCCCAACCACTTGTTAACGTCTTAGAGCACAGTGCCCAGAACTGAATATAACACTTCAATGATGCTCTATCTGATTATACATGTTAGAATAGAATTATCCTGACAACTCCCTAGGAATGGGGTAGGGATGGCCTTTTCCCCCTCTTTTTCAGCCCATTTCTTCTTGGCTCATCCAGAGACATGGATGGAGAGGAGAAAGGAGATGGAAAACAGGCATGGGGGAGGGAGATGTGGGCTTCCCTGAAGCCCGGCTTTGCCCATGTTTTCCATGTCAGAAATGTGCCTGGTTTTCCACAAGGCCCGGACTGATTGTTTCCAAAGCTCTCCCTTCACGATAAGCTATTTGGCTCAAGGCTTCGGATGCTTCTCGGCGGACCACAAAGTGATGCTTTCCAGCCCGGATGATTTCATCCCCTTCAGAGGAGGGGAAATGGACCGATGAGGTCAGTGCAATCCCATTCCCAGAGCTGGGCCCGTCTGTCAGCTGAGAGGGGCCAAGTCCTAGCCTGACTGACCGCCCTGCTGGCCCAGCTCCAGGAGGAGCCTCTCCAGACCCCTCCGCCCATCCCTGCATGGCTGCATGGGCATAAGTGCCCTCGGCCTCCGTCCTCCCTCGGTCCCTCCTCAGAAGCCTCCCCAATTGGTGTGAGGGCCCTTCCTAAAGAGGGGAGCCCAGACTTGGATCCCCAGATGAAGGTTGCTCTCAGAAAGAGGCAGCATCCAATTGGAATAGAGTAAATGTTTGCCTTTCTCTCTCCAACCCCAGCACTGAAGTCCATGAGCACCCTTGAACTCTTCTGTGCTGTCCTCCTTGCCCGGAACAGCCCCCCGCTCCTCTCGTCTTCTGCCTTCCCGGCTTCCTTTGTGTCTCATTTTCTGCAGGAAACCTTTTCCAATCCCCGTTAATGCTAGTGACACTGGATCAGATGTTTCCAGGGAGAAGTGGGGCAGGTGACCTTGCAGGAGTCACTTAAATCCAATTCACCTGCATGTCATGGTATCCCTCCTCCCTGATGTCATGGTCCTCTTCCAGAGTGAAGAACGAACAACAATCTTTCTATTGATAATCTCAAAAAAAAAATTTTTTTTTTAACTAATCTCTAGTTTAGCCTGTTTGTAGCTAGATGGCACAGTGGATAGAGCTCCCAGCCTATCAGGAAGACCTGAATTCAAATCCAGCCCCAGATGGCTGGGCAAGTCACTTCAGCTCTGCCTGCCTCAGTTTCCTCATCTGTAAAATGGGTCTAATAATAAGAGTACCTTATGTTAAACTTATATTGGATTACTTGCTGTCTATGGGAGGGAATGGGAGGGAAGGGAGGGAATGGGGGGGAAGGGAGGGAAAAATTTGGAACACAAGGTTTTGCAAAGTGGATGTTGAAAATTATCTTTGCATGTATTTTGAAAATAAAAAGCTATTATTTAAAAAAATAATAATAGCACCTACCTCCTAGGGTTGTTATGACGATCAAATGAAATATTAATAAACATTGTGCCTGACTCATTGCAAGCCCTCAATCAATACTTGTTTCCCTGCTACCGCCTTTTCTTCCCCCAAGATTTTTGATTCTACTCTGCCCAGGGGACAGAAGCAAGAATGATGGTTGGGAATTACAAGGAGACAGATCTTGACTCAACATAAGGAAGAGCATCCTGGTGATTAAAGTGGTCCCAAAAAGGAAGGCCCAGATGCAGTCCCGGAGGTTTTTAGCCAGAGGCCGGATCACCCTCTGCCCTGGATTTTGCCAGGGGGGATTCATGCTTGAGTTAAGTGTTGGAGTACAGGATCTCTGTCCCAGTCTATTTTAGCTGTTTGAGAATTTAAAGAGATTTCACTGACATCCCAGTCAATGCTTAAAGAATTAGGCTTTGATCACTGAGCAAATTTTAACTTAGTGAAGGGAAAGTTTAAGGAGATGGCCACCAGTTTATCCATACTATATACCAAGGTGGGGGGGAGGGGGGGAATGCAATCAGGGTGCTAGGAGCAGAAAAGGACCATTTTCTTTTTTGCTTTCTTTTTTTTGTTTTTGTTTGTTTGTTTGTTTTTTAGGGAAAAGAGCAAAAGAACATTTCCTCAGAGAGGCATATCTGATTGTTTTTCCCCTCCCAAAGGCTCTGTGGCTTAATGGACTGATCCGTGGACTGGGAATCAAGAAGACCCAAGTTTTTACCTCAAGCACTTACTACTTCCAATGGCTTAACAGATTTGCTTACTCATCTGTAAAATCTGTCCTCAGTGGCTTCTATGGCCACTAGTGATAGTAGATGAAGCACTAGCCTGGAACCAGGAAGATCTGAATTCTATCTGGCTTCAAACACATCCATCCATCCATTTATCTATCTATCCATATATCATCTATCTATCTATCTATCCATCCATTGCTCTATCTACCCATCCACCCATCCATCCATTCATCCATCTATCCATTTCTCTCTATCCATCCATCCATCTCTCTCTCTATCTATCTCTCCATCCATCCATCTCCCCTCTCTAGCCATCCATCCATCCATCTCTCTGTCCACCCATCTGTCTCTCTGTCTCTGTCTCTCTCTGTGTCTCTGTCTCTCTCTGTGTCTCTGTCTCTCTCTGTCTCTGTCTCTGTCTCTCTCTGTCTCTCTCTCTCTGTCTCTGTCTCTCTCTCTCTCTGTCTCTGTCTCTCTCTCTCTCTCTCTTTCTCTCTCTCTCTCTCTCCTCTCTCTCTCTCTCTCTCTCTGTCTCTCTCTCTCTCTCTCTCTCTCTCTCTCTCTCTCTCTCTCTCTCTCTCTCTCTCTCTCTCTGTCTCTCTCTCTGTCTCTCTCTCTCCATCCATCCATCCATCCATCCATCTATCCATCTCTCTGTCTATCTTTCCATCCATCCACCTATCACCTGTCCTGGCTTTCCTCGCACCACAGTTCTAGGGAGCCCGGGCAGGTCCTTGGGTTTTGTTACTAAAAGGATGCTTTGGATTTTGAGGGAGGGTCCAAAGAAAAGGAGCAGCCACCTGGCTCGGCTGCAGAGCAGTCCGGCATTGAGAGGGAGCACTAAGGACCAGAGCAGAATCTCCGGGATGCGGCCGGTGCCTAAACAAGGCAGACAGCGAACATCCGGGAGCCCGTGGTGGTTGGCAGGAATCACCGAACTGGTGCAGAGCAGGCCGAACCCCGGGCAGCGCTGCCTCGGTGCATTTAGCCGCCGGGAAGTCCCGTGGGCCGCATTCGGACGCCTCTGCCAGAACTAACCGGCTATTAGGCAGCACTAATGCTGGATTTTAAAATGACTTCCTGTCAAGGGGAAATAAAAGAGAATTCACAGAAAAGGCGAATTGGAGAGCCCGGCTGCTCTAACGCCTTCCAAACGGCAGTGGACGGGAGCCGGGGCCGGCCGCCCTACCCAGGGGCTCCTCCCCTCTGCCTGTCACCCCCAAACACCCCTGGGCAGTGAGACATCTCCCCGAGGGGAACTAGCCAGAACCGGCCCTTCCCCAGGGGGCCCTGGCTGCTGCTGCTGCTGAGCATCCTGGGGAGGAACGGGTGCGTTTCATGCCTGGAAGGCTCCCCCTCCTCACTTCCCTCTCTCAGAAGCCTTTCTTCTTTTGATCAATAAAAACTCCATCAATGGAAAGAGTAAAAACCTGAAAAACATCATTCATGGGGACCCCTTAAGGAATGCAGATCCAGGAGAACAATGCGTGGCTCAGACACTGCAGGGTTGCTGGTTCCCTGCTGATATTATCATGCTGCTCTCCCCTGGCCTCTTCTCTCTTTGTCTCTCTCTCTCTCTCTTTCCTCTCCTCTCTCTCTCTTCCTCCCTCCTTCCTCTCCTCTTTCTCTATCTGTCGCTCTGTTATTATCTCTCTCTCTGTGTCTGTCTTTGTCTGTCTCTGTCTCTCTTCCCTCTTTCTCTCTCTCTCCCTCTCTCATTATCTCTGTGTCCTTCTGTGTCTCTCTGTCTCTCTCCCCCATCTCTCTCTTTTTCTTTTTCTTTCTTCCTTCCTTCCTTCCTTCCTTCCTTCCTTCCTTCCTTCCTTCCTTCCTTCCTTCCTTCCTTCCTTCCTTTCTTTCTTTCTTTCTTTCTTTCTTTCTTTCTTTCTTTCTTTCTTTCTTTCTTTCTTTCTTTCTTTCTTTCTTTCTTTCTTTCTTTCTTTCTTTCTTTCTTTCTTTCTTTCTTTCTTTCTTTCTTTCTTTCTTTCTTTCTTTCTTTCTTTCTCTGTCTCTCTCCCCTCTAGACCCTGCATCTTCCCTGACATGCCCTGGCCATGGAACTTTGACTAGTCTTTTGGCTACCCAGCTTTTCTCTTCCACCAGCTTTGCTGGCCATAAGGGCTACCTTACAGCTTTTAGTCACTACTATCTATCTATCTATCTATCTATCTATCTATCTATCTATCTATCTATCTATCTATCTGCCATGTAAGGTTGGAGCCACTATTTCCAGCGAGAAAGTACTGTCAGGCATCATTCCTCACTCTAAGAGTAGAATTAATCTTTTAACTTCACTTCCCAGAACCAGTGTCAAGGACTTGTCTCCCAAGATTCTCTTTCACTTAGGTTTAAAATGTCTCCTTTAATGTCAATCATTTCCCAATAGTTAACCTATATTCTGATATCATCATCATCATCATTTAGCATTTATAGAACATCTTAAGGTTTGCAAAACCTTAGATGCATTATCTCAGCTGAATGGCTCTAACCATTTGGTGTGCTGCCTTCCAACAAACTCCAAAGACTAATGTAAATCTAAGGAGCTATGGCTTCCCTTATCCTCTTGAAAATTTTCTGGGACTACCATGGAAGTAAATGGGTGATCAGGTAGAAAGGCATCTTGATGTACCCTAAATCCTTACTGTCAGATTCCTGCCATTTATGGAGAGCAATAAGCTTTATTTATCTGTATATGCATCACATCTCAGTCTTTGAGGACAGACTGTTATGTTTAAGAGTCTGTAGAACTAACCTGGAGCACAGTGCCTGCCACAGAATAGGTTTAATCAATATTTGTTGGACAGAATGGGCTAGAATAGAATAGAAGAGGATGGAATGGGATGGGTTGGGATGAGATGAGAATGAATAGGATAGGATAGAAAGAGATAGAATGGGATAGGGAGGGATGGGATGGTATAGGAAGGAATGGAGGATGATGGGATTGGATGGAGTAGGACTGGATAGGATGCAAGAGGGAATTGGAACTGATTAGCAGTCTCATTTAGCTTGAGTATGGTTTAAAAAAAAGATTTTCGAGAATGCTAGCCTAAACTTTAGAATTTAAAATTATCATTATCATTATCATTCTCTACCTCATGCCTGAATTTACCCACCCCACTTCTAACCTTCCAAAGTCTCATCTACAATAAACACAATTGTAATTCACAATTTGTGATAAATCAGGGGGCCCAAAATAAACAGCTTATTTTACATTAGCTTTGGTGGAGGGAAGGGAAGTTATTAAAGCCAGTAACGTCCTGTAATGAATTTAAACTTGAACTGACAGTATGACCAGGGATGTGCCACATCTCTTGCCTGGTACTCTCTTTCCCCATCTGTATAAGAATCCCTTCAACTTCCAAATCTGTGCTCCTAACTGCTCATCTATAAAAAGACAGGTTTTTACTAGATTGTTTCCAAGGTCTCATTCAGCCCAAGGGTTAACTGATTTGGTAATTAAGCATCACAAATAAGATGGTAGATGGTATCACAGAGCCTCCTTACAAGAAGAAACCAGTGTTTAAGCCCTTTCCAAATCTTAATTTGTTATCAAGGTTTCCTTCATTATTTCCTTATAGTTTCACAATAACAAAAGGGAAAGACAGATAACATTCCCATTTTCCTTATAAGGGAGCTGAAATCTACAGAGCTTCAAGACCTTTTTAAAAAAGCATTTGTTAAATGCCTATTAAATATCAGGCACTATGCTAAGCTCTTTACATAGATAGATAGATAATTTGATTCTCACAATAACCCTGGGAGGCTGGTGCTATTATTAAATCCATTTTACAAATGAGGAAACTAAGTCAGACAAAAGTTAAGTGACTTTCCCAGGATCACATAGCTAGTAGTATCTGGGTTGGATTTGAATGTTTTTTTTTTTATTGTTTTATTTTTATTTATTTATTTTATCTTTTTAAAAAAATTATTATAACTTTTTATTTACCAGATATATGCATAGGTAATTTTACAGCATTGACAATTGCCAAGCCTTTTGTTCCAATTTTTCCCCTCCTTCCCCCCCACCCTCTCCCCCAGATGGCAGGTCGACCAATACATATTAAATATGTTAAAGTATAAATTAAATACAATACATGTCCATATAGTTATTTTGCCGTACAAAAAGAATCAGACTTTGAAATAGTGTACAATTAGCCTGTGAAGGAAATCAGAAATGCAGGAGGACAAAAATAGAGGGATTGGGAATTCTATGAAGTGGTTCATAGTCATCTCCCAGAGTTCTTTCTCTGGGTGTAGCTGGTTCAGTTCATTACTGCTCTATTGGAACTGATTTGGTTCATCTCATTGTTGGAGAGAGCCACATCCATCAGAATTGATCATCATATAGTATTGTTGTTGAAGTGTATAATGATCTCCTGGTTCTGCTCATTTCACTCAGCATCAGTTGCTGTAAGTCTCTCCAGGCTTTTCTGAAATCATCCTGCTGGTCATTTCTTATAGAACAATAATATTCCATGATATTCACATACCACAATTTATTCAGCCAATCTCAAATTGATGAACAACCAAGTGGTTATTCCAGTTTCTGGTCTAGGCCCAATGTTTTATCCATTATTCTTCCCAGCTATTATCACAGGCTAGCCTTTGGCTTTGCCTTAATAGGATGAGTCAGTCCTAGAACTTGGTGTTCCCAACTCCAGTACAAATACTCTTTATGCTGAGAATGAATAGACTGTAGCATATTTCTGATGAAGTAGGTATGGTAAATGTTTAACAACTGGCTCTCATTCATAGATAGGTAGACAGATGATAGATAATAAATACATACAAAATTATATGTATATACATATATAAATATAAGTACATATATAAATGACATCAATAACTACATCTATCTGCCCATATACACATGATATATTTTAAAGTTTAATCTACATTATTTTATTTTTTCTATCACTTTCTTAGGTCTGTACAATCATCCAAACAAGAAATCAAGCCTTGATTTGTAGTTTTTACTGATTTCCAAGATATAAATGATCACACTAAAAATTTAACACTCAGCTCATTGGCTCCACAATAGAACTGAGTAAACGGGAAGATGTCCTATAATAGATATCAGCAAAGAGAGGCAGGACCAGAAAAAGAAGGGGAGGCACTGAATTGACTGAAGCAAAGGATTAGCCATGGATCATCTATGTGCCGGTTTGGTTCCTAGGCAACAACAAATCTAGAGAAAAGGTCTCCGCACACTGGATGGTCCAGTTATGGGGAAGAAAACAAGCATGAGTTGTGATGTGTACTGTCAGAGACAGAGTATGCACATCCAGAAGACCACCTCTTCACTGAGAAGTATTGAAAAAGTATCTGTTCATTAAAGCAGATCCCTCAGGAACCAAAATGACTAAGATTTTTGCTACTAAATGTATTTGAATATAAAATGATTATATTTCACAAGATATATTATTATATCTTGCATATATTTTGTGAGATGCAATTTGTGGAGTGTGAAGGGTAGATGGAGAGCTCTACCTCTGACACATCAGATGGATTATCTGTGAAAATAAAAATAAAATAACTAACACCCCTCCAAATTGCAAGGGGTTTTGTTTTTCTTAATTCTCAGTGAGAGGGAGAGAGGGAAGGGAAAGAATTCAGAACTGAAAATGAAATAAAAGTGAGTTATTGCAGAAACATCAAAAATCAAATTGTAATTGATTGGCTTGTGAAACTCTGGGCAAAGTCACTGAATGTCTCTGGGTTTTAGTTTAAGATTCTATATATATCTTCTATATTTAATAAATTAGCAATTAAAGAGTTGCCTAGACCTGTCCATTTCACCTCTGCATCATCTGTTGTCCATTTTACCTTTGCAGAATCTCTGGCTGTTTTCACCTCTGTAGCATTCCTTGTCCATTTCACCTTTGCAGCACCTCTTGTTGATTTCACCTCTGCTGTATCTCTTGTCCATTCCACCTTTGCAGCATCTCTTGTTGATTTCACCTCTGTAGCATCTCTTGTCCATTCCACCTTTACAGCATCTCTTGTCCATTCCACCTTTGCAGCATCTCTAAGTCTTCCCCTTCTCTCCTCTGACACTGTTTACCACTCTGGTACACACCCTCATGCCTCATGTCTAGATTACTTCAATAGCTGTTGGTGATCTGCCTGTCTCAGGTCTTTCCATTTTCCATTCAGCCACTAACAAGACTTTCCTAAAACACAGCTCTGAATTATGTCAGCCTCCCTATACACATGCATTCTGTGGCTCCCCATCACTTCCGGGATCAAACACAAAATCTCCACTTGGCATCGAAAGCTTTTTGCAGCCTGGCTCCCTCCTATCTTTCCAGTCTTTTTACATCTTAGTCTCCATCATAGTCTAGTGATACTGGCCTCCTGACTGTCCCATTACTAAGGAACTCCATCTCAGCTCAGGATGTTTTATTTCTGGCTCTCCCTTTACCTTCTGCTCTGACTACTGGCCTCCCTCACTTCCTCTGAGTCTCATCAAAGATCCCACCTCCTACAGGAAGCCTTCTGGAATCCCTTAATTCTAGTGCCTTCCTTCCATTGACTATTTCCTATTTATCCTGTATATGGCTCGCTTCCTATATATTTGTTGAATGCTGCCTCCCTCATTAGATTGTAGGCTCCTTGAGGACAGGGACTGGTTTTGTCTCTTTTTGTATCCCCAACACTTAACTTAGTGCCTGACACATGGTAAGTGCTTAATAAATGTTTATTGATCAATTGATTGATAAACACACCTGCTACATTGTTGTAATATATACAGTTATAGCACTGTAGTCAAGAAGACCTGAGTTCCAGCCTTGAATTCAGGAGAACCCGAGTACAAATCTGGTCTCAGACACTTCCTAGCTGTGTGACCCTGGGCAAGTCACTTAACCCCAGCCTCAGGAAAAAAAAAAGAAGATCTGAGTTCAAATATGCCAGTCAGAGGGGGATTGAATGCCAGACAAAGAAACTTGAGTCTTAATTAGTAGGTAGAGAAAGCCACTGGGGAAAAAATAAGGAGAGATGTGATAAGACCACATCCATAGGTATATTCTTCAGCTCCCTCCATTCAGATTAGCCTCCCCTCAGTCCTTCAGTTCTATCTACCAACAATGCCAGTCTTAAGGCAGGCACATGACCTGCAGCCAGGGACAGGTCCAGCCAGTCCATTATTCTCAGGACTCAGAACAACCGGTACTTTCCCTGGAGCATGACTGATTGACTGACTGCTCCAGAGAAAGCCAGCCTGACTCATCTCCCTGCCCACTCAGGAACTCATGCCCTCTTCCTCATCCCTCAGCGAGGCAGCTTGCATCATTTGAGAGCTGGTACAGTCAAGGACACCTTGACCTGGAGGAACCTTCTCTTTCCATTGGCACTGGGCCACGCTGATCCTGGCTTGTGCCTTGTTTGTTTGAATGTTATTTCTTATCGGGGCTTCCCCTCCCTCACCGGAGCAACAAAAACTTCTAAGGGTGAAGGTTTCAACTCCCCCCCAAAACAGGGGGCTTCCTTGGGGCTATATCCTTCTTCAGAGTGGGAACTCCTTCTCTGAGAAAGGACAAATCCCACCTGGGACAAGGGGCTCCCCTGGGATGAGGACTGTGCTTTTCTCCTCATATTGGAACTTCCCAGAAACAGAATGATATGTGCTTTCAAAAGGCTGGGGACTCTGCACATATAAGACAAGTCTTCCTCATCAGACTGGGAGCTCCACAGACTATGTCTCCCCCCTCAGAGTGGGGCTCCCCAAGGGTAAGGCTCTTAGGCCTTCAAGCCTGGGCGCTTCCTGGGGACAAGAACTATGCTTCTTCCGTAGGCCTTGGGCTCCCCAAGAGCAGTGTGTGTCCACACCCTCAGATAAGGGGCTCCTGAGAGCCTGCGGGCTCCCCAGGAACAGAGGCCCAGGGTGTCGGTGTGGGCTGATGTGTTTATATGCTGTTTTTCACTAACTGGTTGTTTCTGTGGGCGAGTTCTTTCTTTTTCCCAGCCTCTTCTAACACACTTTCAAATGCAAACACAAAAAAGAGAGTCAGAGACAAATGGAAATTACACTTTTTATTAAACAGGAACTGTTCACCCACTGAAAGTGTCTCTGATCCTGAGGAACTTCAGCAGCTAATTAGCGGTTGTCTAGTTACGGCTGTGAAAGATGGAGTGCTGCTTTTTTTGCCACAGGTAGGGCCTTGATGGTGGGTGGATATAGATGTGTGAATGGTCTGGGAGCCTGCCAGGCCCTGCGGAGAGCCCCCCAAACCTAATGGGGGTGAGAAAATGGGAGGGAAGCAGAGAGACTGAAAAAAGGAACAGGAGGAGTGGAGGCAGAGAGAAGGAGGGAGGAAGGAAAAGAAGGACAGTAAAAGAGGGGGAGAAGGGAGGGGGAGATGAAAGAGCAGGAAGAGAAGAGTAAAAAGAGAGTGTGGGAGGAATAGGAGAGGGAGGAGGGATGGAATGAGGAGAGAAGAAAGAGAAATGGGAGGGAAAGGGGGATGAAAAGGGAAAGAAAGAGAGAGGGGGGAATGAAAGAGAAAGGGAAGAAGAAAGAAGAGGAAGGGTGGGAGGAATAACAAGAGGAAGCGGGATAAAAGGAGAGAGAAGGAGAGGGGGATGATAAAGGAGACAAAAGAAGAGGGGGATTAAGAGGGAAAGAGAAAAAGAGAGAGGAGAGTGTGAAAGGAATAGGAGAGAGAGGGAAGGATAAAAGGGGAGAGAAAAGGAGAGAAGGGTGGAGAGGAAGGGATGAAGAGAAAGAATGAGAAGAGAGAGGAGAGGGAAATGGAGAAAAGGAAGGGGGAGAAATAAAAAGAGACAAAGAGAAAGGGGAGGAGGGAGAAAGACAAAAAAAGAAGGAGGGAGGAAAAGGGAAGTGAAAGAAGAGAAGGAGAAGGAGAAGGAGAGGGAGAGGGAAAGGGAGAGGGAGGAGGGAGAGGGAGAGGAAGGAAAGAAAGGGAGAGGGAGAGGGAGAGGGAGAGGGAAAGGGAGAGGGAGAGGGAGGAGGGAAAGGGAGAGGGAGGAGGGAAGAGAGAGTGGGATTGGGATCAGCTTGGCGAAAACTGTTGCTAATTCAGCACACTTGGGGTTGGTTGCAATGGATACTGACATAATCATAATTTTGGGTGTGGAGATGCTGATTAAATTCCTCCGGGACCATGGAGCTGAATGCAATTGAGCAGAAGGTTTGGGTTTTTTGTCACTGATCCCATCCCAGAGCAGTGGGCCAGCACTTGACGTTTCTTTGGGGTGGGACGGGGAACGTTTCTGTGACTTAAAGATCCTAGAAGAGCTCCTGCCCCACATTTTGTGATTGTTTGTTACCATTAATATTATTTCATCTTGGGGGGAAGCAAACTTAGGAAACTGGGGAGCTTCATAGACTATCAGGGCTGGGAGGGCCCTTAGAACAGGGGGTGTCAGGGCTGGCAGATGATTCCAACAGTCAGAGCTGTGAAAGGCTCTCCCATGATGCGAGATACTCTTAGAAAATCAAGGAGATAAAATATCCATTAAAAATAGTTGCTTAGAAGCCACACATGCACAGAAACACACACATGAACACACACATAGCCAGATAGCGCAGTGGATAGCGCACCAGCCCTGGAGTCAGCCCTGAGTTCAAATCCTGAGCCAGACGCTTATCTAGCTGCATGACCCTGGGCAAATCACTTAACCTCAATAGTCTTGCAGCAAAAAAAATAAAAATAAACACCCACAAAGGCAACACTGGCAGGGCACGCTAGCTTCTGTTAAACCCAAGGAGCTTTTTTATACACAATTCAAAGTAGATACAAAGAAGAGGGATCCCAGCAGTTGTGAGAACAAAGAACGAGCTCCTGTAGGAAGCAGAGCTTAAATTAGGCTTTAAAGGGCTCTGGAGTTTCTAAAGGCAGAGGGGAAGATGAAGCCCATTGCTGGCGGGAGGAAAAGCCCAGTCAAAGACATGGCAGCCCCATGGAAGGTAGTGGTGAGACCCAGTCAGGAAGCCAGGTGAGGATGTGCAAGAGCTTTGAAACATAATGAGGAAAAAAATCGAGGAGGGCACAAGGAATTGCAATAAAGATGCTGACTAAGCTAATTTACCAATTCATTGCCAAATCAAGCCGGTTACCAAGGGGACAAAATAATAAACTAATGTGGAAGACCAAAGGTCAACAATCTCAAACTAAATCATGAAAAATCATAAACATTAAGGGGGCCTAGTCATCCCAAATCTCAAATTGCATCACAAGACAGTTGTTGTCCAAAGTATTCATTTCTGATTAGAAAAACTGGTCAGTGAAACGGATTTGATAAATAAAACCCAGAGACAATGGATAGGAAGATCATGCTTGAAAAACCCACACCCATACCCACAACTGGAATAAGGACTCTAGTTTGACCAAAAAAAGTCTGAAAGCTTGAAAGCAATCTGGTGGAAATTTAGTTTAAACTAACATCTTATACCACATACCCACATAAATCATGGATTCATGACCCAAATATATGCATATATTTTTAATTTAAAGAAGGGAAGTAATTACTTTTTACCATTCTGGCTAGAGGGGAAATTCTTACCTTAGCAAGGGGCAGAGATTATCATAAAAGATAAAGTTGTGGATTTCATTTACATAAACTTGAAAGACTTTTGCACAATCAAAAGAAACATATTTAGAACCAGAAGGCAGCAATTAATGGTGGGGGGGAATCTCCACCATAAATATCTTTTATAAAAGTCTAACATCCAAATATAAAAAAAAGTATTTCAAATATTTTAAAACAACAGCCACCCTGAAAAGATAAAAAAGGAAATAAATAGTTCCAAATGAAAAAAATATAAATTTTAATAATGATAATATGAAACAATGTTCCAAATACTAATAATTAGAGAAATTCAAATTAAAACAACACCAAGCTTCTACCTCACATTCATCAATGTATAAAGAGGATTAAAGGGGAAAATAGCAATTGTGGGAGAGATTGTAAGGAGAATACAGGTACATTGATCCAACTCTAATGGGAAACAATTTGAAACTATTTCCAAAGTCACCAACTGTGTATAACCTTTGATGGAGCAAGACTAGGGTTATACATATATTTTTAAAAATCAGAGGAGAAGGACACGTACTAGAAGAATATTTGTAGCAACACTTTTTGTGAAGAAATAGAATTAAATAGAAATTAAATGCCCATTATTTGGTTAGACAAATTGTAGTACATGGATATAATGGAATACATATGAAATCAAGAGAAACAATTAAAAATGATAGATTCAAAGAAACGTGGGAAGGCTTCTATGAACTGATGCAGGATGAAATGGGCAGAACCAAGAAAATAATTTAGGTGATGATAATAATCATAAAGAAAAACAACTTTGAAAGATCTCAGAATTCTGATAAAAATAGGGAAAATAGTGATGAAACCTACCTACCTCCTCTTGCCAGGGATGTGATGAAAAGTAGAATAAGAAATAATGTAATGATTAATAGCATTCATTGATTGCTATAACTAATCATAGTAATCATAATAATAACAACAACTAGCATGCTTAAAGTTTTACAAAACACTTCACAAATATCTCATTTGGTTCTCACAACAACTTTGGGAAGTAGGTGCTATTATTTTCCTCATTTTAACTGAAGCACAGAAAGGCTAAAGGACTCACCCATAGCTAGTTATTTCTCTGAAAAAGGATTCAAACTCAGGTCTTTCTGCCTCAGCTGCCTCTAAATAATATATATTCTCAGATACAGTCAATGTACAGACTTGTCTCACTGGACTCTACCTATTTGTTGGCTTTTTGGCTATACCTGATGGAATCAACAAATTAATGGATAGTAAAAGTCATGCAAAAGGACAGCAGTGGGGACCCATCAGTAAAATATATTTTAATGCACAGAAGGCAGCTAGGTAGAACAATGTATAGAATGCTGGACCTGGAGTTAGGAAGTTCTGAGTTCAAATCTGGCCTCAGATATTTGCTAACTGTGCTACCCTAGACAAGTCACTAACCTCAGTTTGCCTCAGTTTCCTCAACTGTAAAATAAGATAATAACAGCACTCACTTCCCAAGGGGGTTGTGAGCATCAAATGAAATAATATTTATAAAGTGCTAAGCATAGTAGAAGAAACACATAGTAGAAGAAAGCTATATAAATGCTCTTTCCTTCACTCCTCCACCTCCCCCAGAAAAGCAAAGAAAGAAGTATAAATTGAGACAACTAGAGCAATTTTGTTATTCTTTGTTTAAAAACTGGATGATTTCTTTTAAAAAAAAATAAATCACGCACAAGAAAAGTTCACAATTTCTTATACAGTCTCTTTTTTGGCTGTTCGTTATGTGATAATGTCTGGATTTGTCGACATTTTAGGTCACAATAAGAAAGAAAATTAGATAAAGCACTATCTAAAGGTGATGGTACGAACGTTAATTTAATTACCCATAATAATGATAATACCATGACAAACGTATATGAATGATATCAAATTATATGACTCCATGGAAAAACACCTTAAATAGCTCTTGAATCTTGGTACAATATAAAGAACAAAGACTTACGTGTCAGACACAACTTGGTTTCACATTTTGTCATTGATACTAAGTATGGGACCCTGGGGGAAAGTATGTGACTTTAACTATGGACTCCATGGACTCCAGTGTTTTCATCTGTAAAATGGAGAGATTGAACGAGGCAGTCTCTGAGGTCTCTTCCACCCTTAGAGCTATGATTCTATACTCTCATGGAAAATGCATTTGGTCTCAGTAAGTAGGAAGTATTTAATGCATCAAACATGAATAAAGATAGAGGGGCTTTGAGGTCATACGTAGAGATAAAATTAAACCAAGGAATGAAGGTACACTTTATTCGTGTGTTGGTACATTTTTCAGGCAGGATGCACGTACCTGGGAGAAAGCTAAAACAATATAATGTTAAGAAAACATCTGGCATCCTGAAGTCAAAGCCAAATGGAAAGGACTTACATAGAGCAATAAGCCTTTAATTCAAAAGCTTTCCTCCTGCTTATTATCTCCAGTTTATCCTGCATCTACCTTGTTTATACATAGCTGTTTGCATGTGGTCTCCACCTTGGACTGGGGACTAATCCCTGAGGCCTTGCCTATTTTGGGATCCCCCAGGGCTGAGCACAGCGTCTGACACTTACGTACTTTGAAACACCTGTTGGTCAGCGAGGTGATTCAGGTCAGTTCCAGTGGTCTTGTGATGGAGAGAGCCATCTGCTCCTGGAGAGAGGACTGTGGGAACTAAGGTGTATCACAACACAGTATTTTCACCTTTTTGTTGTTGTTGTTTGCTTATGTTTTATTTGCTTTCTCATTTTCCCCCTTTTTGATCTGATTTTTCTTGTACAGCATGTTAATTGTGGAAACACGTATAGAAGAATTGCACATTTAACATATATTGGATTGCTTGCTGTTTAGGGAAGGAGGTTGGAGGGAAGGGAGGGAGGAAAATCTTTGCAACAAAAGGTTTTGCAAGGGTGAATGTTGAAGATTATCTATGCATGTGTTTTGAAAACAAAAAGCGTTATAAAAAAAAAGAAACAGCTGTTGTTGATGACAAAAGGAGATTTCTCAGACCTGAACCCAAAGTCTGAGAGAGATCCTGCCTCTGATCATCCTCCTTTAAATTCTGTTCCGGAGATAAAAAGCTCCCAGACCTTTATTGCTTCTAGCCCTGATCCTGCTGATGACCCATTCCCCCAAAGTGGACAAAGGAGTCCTTCACATCCTTCCTTGCTTCTAGGGTTCCACAGGTCTTGGTAGTCAAGCCAGAATCCAAGAACAGCCACGAAGTGACCCTTACGTGTATATTTCTGTGTTATTTCATAATCTTGCAAAAAAAGAAAAAGAAAAATGGCATTACAATGTTTCTCTATAGAAGCTTAGAGTAATTGGAAAATAATCCTATTTCTCCAAACAACTAGGCACTGTCCCTGATAATCTGACTTACATGAACTCCCTTTTCATTCTCTGCTAAATAAGAAGGTTGGATCCATCTCTTTTTGTTCTAAGTCTCCTCCAACTCCTGACATTCCATGTTCCCAGGTTCCTTTCAGCATCAACCGTCCATCTTCCGAGGTTCTTCTGATATTCTGTATCCAAAAGTCCCTTCCAGTTCTGACATTCTAGGCCTCTTCTCCTCAGACATTCTTAAAATCTAATTCAGTTTTCTGTTCTCCTAGCAGGTTATCCTTTTTTCCCAGCCCAGGAAATCAGGCAGAGAGCTTGTGTTGCTTTGAGTTTTGAGGAGGATGGGACAGATCACAGTTGTCTGTCTCCAGGCCCCTCTCCGCCCGAATAAAGCTTCTTTGTCATCTCACTGCTCTGACGACAGCTGGACCACATTTGTCTTGTGAGACTGGAAGATGGGTTTCCAGCCCATGGCCCTCTTGCTTGGAGACAGACAAATCAATACCGAGATTAAACAAATATCCATCAAAATCTCAGCGAAAGGGGCTGGCCATCAGAGCCACAGAGATACTTGTAGTCTGGAATGATCAGTTCTACCACTGGATCACTTGAGAAAAATCACATTAGTAGCCAAGAAGAAAAATGGGTGAGAAACTCTCCGTGACCATTCCTGAATTTATTCTTGGAATTCCAGAATATTACTGCTTGCTCTCCTCCATCTGAAATTACTTTGAATATATTTTCATATTTTTGTCCATACTTATGTATTGTTCTTCTCACTTCAGCAGAATGTAAGCCCCATGAGGGCAAGGCCTGGCTCACTTTTGTAATTCCCTAATTCTCAGCACAGCGTCAGGCCCAGTAGAGATTCTTAATAAATGTTCCTTGATTAACTGGATGATAGATTTCTTAGGGATGTCCAGGAGGTAGCTGGTGGTTCAGCTTTCAATGTGAATGGAATTCAAACTTCAAAGTACTTAGATGGTTCAGTGAAGAGAGTGTCCGGCCTGAGTTAGGAAGATCTGAGTTCAAATCTGTCCTCAGATACTAGCCCTGGGCAAATTATTTAGCCTTAGTTGCCTCAGTTTCCTCACCTGTAAAATGAACTAGAGAAGGAAATGGTAAACCATTCTAATATCTTTGCTAAGAAAACCCCACAGACTATCCATCTGGTCCCAAAGACTTGGATACGATTGAACAAAAACCACAAAATTAAAACTTAGAAATCAGTCAATATTGCAATTCAGGATTTGGTTTATTATTTTGTTAATTATCTAGACTTAAGATAATGAGAAGGAGAATGTTTATAATGTGTAGTAAGCTACATATATTTATTTATTTCCTTTTGGAGAGCTGATTGTAAAATGCTTACAAATCCATCAAGCAGATGTTACATGGAAGATAATTCATGAACCCATTTCTCAGATTAATTTCTAAAAGTGGTCATCTATCATCAGAGTAGAAAAATGGGATTCGGAGCTGGAAGGGATTTTAGGTCCCTTACAGCAAACCAAAGCTTATATATACACAGATTTGAAATCAGAACTCAAAATTCATTCCAACATCATTGCTCTCTTCCTCGCATAAAATCCTGAATTTAGTAAGATCATTTAGTCCAAATACCACATTTTTTTACTAGATGAGGAAAATAGGGACGAGAGAGGTTAAGCGCCCTGCTCAGTCACACAGTTAGTAAGTGTCTGAGGCAAGATTTGAACTCAGGTTTCACTGACTGCTCTATTCACTGGACCACCTGGCTGCCATTTACCTTTGAGATGAAGCTTCAGTTTAGTAATTCTCAGGAATACCTTATATTCAGACTGGACAGGATTTAGATATCGTGCAGCCCCATCACTGGTTGATAAAACAGAGATTGGTGACAAGATCCCATAGCCAGGGAGTATCAGCCTCCAGACTCGAACTCAGCTCTGCCTCCTAATCTGGCTCAGACCTGGATTCTCATCTCAAAATTCCCCCCCCACACCCCAATACTGTAACCATCATCCATGGCCTGATAAAATCCCTGGACATCCAGCCCTGCTTTCAAGTCTCCTCTAAGGAACCCCCAGATAAATGTCTAATTCTATGGGCCAATTCTTAAAAGGTGCCCCCAGAAGGGCCTTCTATCCACCCGACAGCTTTTCCACATTTTTCCAATTCTATCGCACCTCATCATTACGAATTTCTTCCTCCCATCTAGCTCAGCACTCCCTCCTGCTGAAGCCCAAATCCTCTTTTGGCAGAAAAGGACATTTTTCATTCATTCTTTAAACCAGTATTTACTAGATGTTTCTTTGGGCCCAGCACTTTGCTAAGAAATGTGGAAGAAAATAAGATATGGTCCCATTTCAGAATCAAATAAAACTCAGTGTTCAGAGGGACCTCACAGATCAAACTGTGACTGAACAAAAGGCCAGGGGTCATCCATGCCTTGGAAAGTGGAACCTACTCTTCACATGGTCCATTACACTTTTGGATAGCTCAGTCCCCTTGGTTCTCCTCTCTGGAACTAAATGGAGTGAATCTCCTCTATAAAAATACTTGCTTCTATCTTTCATTTCTCTCAATAGATTCTCATAAAGCTCCTAGGGGGCTCCTGCAGCGAATAGAGCCCTAGGTCTGGAGTCAGAAAGACTTTTTTCTTCAAATGTCATTCAGACACTTAGCTGTGTGATCCCGGAAAGTCGCTTAATCCAATTTGTTTCAGTTTTCTCAGCTGTAGATTAGGGA
Organism: Sminthopsis crassicaudata; assembly: GCF_048593235.1. Classification (NCBI taxonomy): domain Eukaryota; kingdom Metazoa; phylum Chordata; class Mammalia; order Dasyuromorphia; family Dasyuridae; genus Sminthopsis; species Sminthopsis crassicaudata. The sequence goes on along the minus strand of NC_133617.1, from coordinate 35,491,958 downwards.
CAATGATACCCCTACCCTTCCAGGGCTAGTGTGAGGATCCGTTGAGATATATTTATAAAGCACCTACATAGTGCTTGGCACATAGTAGGCAGTTAATAAATGCTCATCCTCTCCTCATCATGATTCACCATCCTGGTTCCCCGACTCTGGGTGCCCTCCAATTAACCAATATTCTTCCTCAAATGAGGTACCCATAACTGAACAATATGCCACATGTGGTCAATTTGGAGAAGAGGATAATGATAACTGTCATCTCCTTTGTCCTGGAAGTCATGCTTTTTAATGTGGTTGGATTTTAGAATTGCCGTGTCATATGTTTGACTCACATCAAACCTGCAGTGCACTTGAACCCCAAGATCTTCTTCTGATGAGCTATTATCCACATGTGTCTTGGACCTAAAAAGCTGATTTTTGGAAACTAAAAAGTAAGACCCTCCACTCCCCATTAAATATCATCTTGGTCAATGGAACCTTTAAAATCCCTTTGGATCTGGACTTATTAACTATCCTTCTCAGCTCTCAGCATGTTCTCCATGGCTTTATTCAAGTCATTACTTAAAAGTGTTAACTGACATAGGGTCAATGCTAGATCCCTGGGGCATTCCACCAGAGATTTCCTTCTAAGATGAAATTCAATCATATCATTCTTCGGGACTCTCTGGTCATTCCACAGGATTATAGGATTTAGTGCTTAAAATGTAAGTAGTTCAGCCATGGCAATGGGGGGCAATGGACTTCACCTCTAGATCAAAAACATGGTGTTTCGAGGAGGCAACTAGAATTGTCTTATTAGATTTCCCTCACCCCTCTTAATTCTGGTGTCTCTTCTCTGTTTTTATTTATTTATTCATCTATCTATCTATCTATCTATCTATATTTTTATTTATTCATTCATTCATTTGTTTGTATATTTATTTGTTTATTTATATATTTATTTGTTCATTTAATTATTTATTTATTTTACTTACTTATTTTATATACATTTGTTTGCATATTGTCTCCCCTATTAGATTGTAAGCTCCTTGAGGAAAGGGACTCATATTTTATTCTGAGAACTTAGCCTAGTACTGGCATATAAATGTAGATTGATTGTTAGAATATGGTTCCTCAGGAGCATGATATAGGGCAGAGAGGTGGTCAGGAAAACTCCTAAAGGAAATAGAACAAGATTAAAATGTAACTGGGAAATATTTAATAAAATAGATAAAAATACAATACAACCTAGATAATATTAATTTGTGGTTTTCTGAGTCAATATGCTATTGCAGGGATATGTTTCTACGTGAGTTTAACACTATTAATATAAATAATAAAAGCGATAAGATTGTGTAAGTGGCAGACAGGATAAGGAACTTGGATTTGGGCTTGAAATAATAGGGAGTCACAGAGGTTGGAGAGCAAGAGAGGGTCACAGAAATGATGTTTCAGCAAGGTTTGACCCAAAACAGAAGGCAGGAGGGGGGAAATTGGAGGCAGACCCCAGCTCTAAGGCTTTGGCTATATTCTGACGTTATTGTCCAAGAAGAGGGATCCCATTGATATAAGGAACCCCCGACTGAGGAAACATCCCCTCCCAAAGCAAACCAACACCAACTTGTAAATTATAATCATATAGAGTTGCTCAGAGTTTTGAGAGGCTTTTCTCTAGGATAGTCCCAAAACAATAGACTGTCCTTAGAAATTCCATGATTTCCCCAGTGCCAAGAAACCAGTAAACGTTGAGAGAATCAAATCTAAGCCTTAGGACCCCAATGTAGCTCTCTCTACCTTACACCAAGTTGCCCCTACTTTTGGGGTCCCTCCCAACTCCAAATCTCTGACCACGTGCTTTTAGGGTTATACCCCATGTTGATAGCCAACAGGGGCAGAGACTATTTAGAATGCTGGGCTCTGAGGTTATCCCCCTGCCTCCCCCCAACCTCCTTTAATATGTTATCTTCCCCTATTAGAATGTGAGCTCTTTGAGGGCAGAGATTGCCTTTCTTTCAGTTTCTGTTTGAATTCCCTATGCTTAGCCCAGTTCCTGACACAAAGTAAGTGCTTAATAAATGCTTATTGACTTGCTTTGACTAGTAGGCATCTAATAAATATTGATTGATTAAAATGAGATAATGTTTTTTTAAAAAGCCCTCTGAAAACATTAAAATTCCACAGAAGTATGAATAGTCATAATAACAGTTATTAACTCAATGCTTCCAGTCCCTAACCCAACATTAATTCTTTATAGACAGACCTTTCGACAATTACATCTAGATAAATTAGGAGAACACTTAATCAGACACTAGAAATTGTAAAACAAAAAAAAATCAGTGTAAGGGAAGGGGAATAAGCATTTATACAGAACCTACTATGTGTCCAGCACATAATAGGCTAATCACTTGACAAATATTATCTGCTTTGATTGGTGTAATAGGACAGTCAATTGGGAGTTTGAGTTCCAACTCTCTCATTAGGTGAATGATGCTGAAGAAGACCCAGGGGGAGATATGTAGGGTAAAGGGTAGAAAATTAGTCAGGAAGCTCTAGGTAGCAGGTGATTTTATACACATATGTATATATTTACATATAAAGATACACATACATATATATATATAGCATATATACACACATACATATACATTGAAATTTTCTAACTACTTCAATTCCTCATTTTACAAATAGGGAAACTGAGGCTCAGATCATGGAAATCTCACCAAGGTAGCCAGTAACTGAGACAGGACCCATATCCTCTGAACTCAAATTCAGAATTCTGTTTCCTTTATCACACAGTTCATTCAATTTCATTCAGCTATAGTCGATACACATTTATTCATCAAATACCATATAGAAATTTATATAAAGCTAGGAGCTTTAAGATACAGTTGTTAAATATCATAATATTGATATATATATTATATACATATATATGTGTGTGTGTATATATATATAATATATCATGGTGCCCATTCTCAAGAAGTTTACATTCTATTTTTTTTCTCTGAGGCTGGGGTTAAGTGACTTGCCCAGGGTCACACAGCTAGGAAGTGTTGAGTGTCTGAGAGCAGATTTGAACTCAGATCCTCCTGAATTCAAAGCTGGTGCTCCGTCACTGCGCCACCTAGCTGCCCCAAGAAGTTTACATTCTATTATTGATAGAAACCACGGACCCTCAAGGTAAGCAAAAGCAAAGTCTGTTTAAGTGGACAATGCAATTGGGGAGGCCATTATGAAATGGAAGGTTCAAGACAGAATAAGCCAATGGCACAAAACCCTCAGGTTTTTCCACATTTAAAGACACTTAATAAAATAAATAAAAATGCACTACAACATATTAATTTGTATTTCCAAGTCAATATGCTGTTGCAGGGATCTGTTTCTACTTGGGTTTAACACTATTAATATAAATAATAAAAGTGTCTCCAAGTTTTCCAAGAACCCTTCCCACAAGCCTCAGAAGTCTGAGCAGCCATGGCTTATCCTGAATGAGTAGGGTGAAATATAGCCCTCCCAGAGTGCCCTGGAGCTCAGCTCTGATGACTTCTATAGTTTCTGATAACCTCTGTTAATTATGAAGCCCAGGGGATCAATGATGGAGAGTCCGGGTTGGTAAAAACCTGGAGAGGATGAGGGATTGGCTGTAGGTGAGCCATTGAAATCACAAGCTTCTGCCTCATTTGGCACAATGAGCTATATTCTGACTGAGGGAATTCAGGACACACCTCCCAGGGTCCATTGAATCCAACCCCTTCATTTTGGGGATGAGAAAAATGAGGTCCATTGAGTCTGGGCGATTTGATCAAGTGGTCCAGATCAGAAAAAAATCCGTCTCTGCTTCCAGTTTTTCCCCTATAACATGCATCCTCATTCGTTGTTTCAATCTCATGCTTACCAATCTCATGCTTACCGGATGCACCAAAGCTTCTATCTTACACTGGGGGAAACTGAGGAAGGGAAGGGAAAAGATTTTTCCCACAGGAGGGGAGGGAGGTCCCATTCTAGCTTCTGAGCCCAGCCCCATTCCTCTTTATCAGACCCATTCCATCACCAGCCCATGAAAATCTGGGCATTAAAAAACCATCTTGAATGTTTTTATTACCAGCCCCGTTACCGCCGTGGAAAACCCAAATCCTATTAGACGGTTGTTAAACCTCATAGCCTCATCTGCTGCTCCCAGCCTTCCTCCTCCCAGCCCTTAATCCATATGTGGAAAGACCTGCTTGGGTTACAGATCTGGGCAAGGCTCCCTGCTAATACTTTTAATTTGGAAATTATGTTCCAGCATCTCACAGGCTACTCAGAATCAGCCCAGGTGGTAACGCTTAATTTGGGATAGTAGGGGCGGGGGAGGTCCTCCTCCCATTGCCCAATCCCTGAAGAAAATAGCAATCTCCTATTTCCTAGGAAGCACGATATTTCGTGACAATCTTCTGAATCAAGGGAAAGGGATGGGTGTCTCCCTGGATCACCAGCTCCCCAAGGAGCTCCCTTTTAGCCCAGCCCAATGCCAGGCTCTCAAAGTCGCAAGACCACCTAGTTTAACCTGTGTTAGAACAAGGATGCCTCCTACCTAGCTGTCGAACATAGTTAGAACATTAAGGTCATCAAGTCCAATTGCCTCATTTTATAGAGAGGGAAACTAAGGCACAGAGTAGTTAAGGCAATTCTTCCAGGATCCCATAGATAGCAAGATGAGGGGGGGAGCAGGACTATATAAGTGACTGAGCAGGATTCCCAAAGACCCTTTTCCCTTGTGTTCAACCTGATTGAAGGAAACTGAATATGGAGAGTAGTTTTTTGGTTTTTTTTCCCCATAACTATGAGGACCTTCAGATTCCCTCCAAATACCCTCCATTCACTCATCTGAAAAAGAGAGAGACTTGTCTCACTGGGTCTTTGTGAGGCTTAAATGAGAACTATAGTTCTGTGTGTATAAAAATTATCATCATCATCACCATCATCATCATCACCATCATCGCCATTATCATCATCATTGCCATTACCATCATCATCATCATCACCATTACCATCATCATCATCACCATTACCATCATCATCATCACCATTATCATCATCACCATCATCGCCATTATCATCATCATTGCCATTATCATCACCATTACCATCATCATCATCACCATCACTATCATCGCCATTTCATCATTTGCCATCATCATCATCTTCCTTCTCCTCCTCCTTGTTGTTATTATTACTATATTCAGGTCCCATGACTTTGAGTGCCAAGCTCTCAAACACCTATTATGGGCTTCCCATTATCCTGGAGATACCAAGACACACATACACACACAATACTTGTTCCCAAAGAGCTTACATTCTAATGGGGGGAAGTCATCTTGCACCCAGATAAGTTTTATCATCCAAATGACCTTTCAAAAGATGGGTTTGTATGGCAGCCTTATCTCAGCTCTACATCCCAGTCAGACTTGTAATCAAAAGCCAGCCGAGCTTCCCCATCTGCACAGGTTTTAGCCCCACCCCCACCCCAGTCCCACACATATTACTGAGCATGTAGCACTTAGAGGAAAGGAAATGTCTGATTTTTCTCTGTCTGTCTCCCCAGCACTTAGCACATGGCTTTGCATGTAGTAAGTACCTAATAAATGTTTTTTTTTCTTTCATTTTATTCATTCATCTAGCCTTCCCACAAAAATCTCCAATAAAAGGGAGCCCATTACCGCTGCTTTGGGACAACCCTAATCACTAGGAAAATTTTCCTTTTGTTGAACTTAAATCTGTAATTTACGCCTCTTACTTCCAGTTGTGTCCTATGGGGCCCAGGAGAACAAGGCTCTTTCACATGACCGCCCTTTAAACACTTGCAGGTGGTTACCAAGATGGCGCCCAGCCATCTCTTCTCCAGGATCAATATTCCTGGTCCTAAACAAAGGAGGGTCTGAGATCAGAAGGCCATTGGACTGTGAATTGCTGACATCTCCATCAGTCTGCCCTAGAGACAGTGATAACTTTCAATGATGGCGTCATTGAGCTTACATTCCATCAGGAGAAAATGTGGTCAAGTATAAGTATGTACAGGATACATACTGATCATAGGCTCACCAATCCAGAGCTAGGAGGGATCTCAGATGATAGCTAACCCGATCCCCCCATTTTACAGATGGGGAAACTGAGGTCCAGGGAGACCACAAGAGTCCAAGCCCTCCTGACTCCAAAGCCAACTCGCTACCCACTTAACCAAGTTGCTTCTCTGGTAAATTTTGTGCATACATATAGACACACATACATATATGTGTGTATGTATATATGTATACACATTTATATGTTTGTATGTATATATATTTATATGGGTACATAGATACATTTATATATGTATATTTGTATATGCATTTAATATAATTATAGGTATAGATACATTTACATATATCTGTATATATTATATATACACATTTATATATTTGTGTGTGTATATATTTTATATATGAGTATAGATACATTTATATATGTATATGTAAATATGTGTATACATTTATGCATGTATATTTTATGTACACATATACATTTATATATGATTATATATGCATATTTCTATACATTTATGTGTATATATTTATACATGAATATAGATACATTTCTATATATGCATATATTGATATATGTGTAAATACATTTATGTCTATATTGTGTATATATGTGTACACATACACACACTATATACATATATACATACACATATACACACACACTTATCCCTTCCAGCTTGTGTAGATGCCCATTATGTGGAAATATTCATCATGATGACTATTTTTCTTTTTATTACTCTGATTACTTGCTCTTAACATTTCATACCCCATCCCAGACATTAGCCAAGTGGATTATGACCTTCTGTTACTGGGCTAATAATAGCACACCTTACACGTGTACAGAGATTGATAGGAGTTTGCAAAAGGCTTTTACATCCATAATCTCGTTTCATCTGCACAGCAGCCTCATGAGAAAGGCAGGATGGGGAACAGACTTTTTTCTTTATTGATATCTTTTGTTTTTATAATCACATCCATTTCCCAAATATATCTCCCTCTTCTCCCCCACTCAAAGAGTCATCACTTGGAACAAAGACTGAAAAAGAATCAAGAAACAAAAGGATATGTCAGCAAAACTAATCACCATGTCAACCAAGTTCAGCAGTGTATGCAGTATCTCAATCCCATAGTCCCCCACCTCTGCCAGGGATTTTACCTTTAAGCATCCATGCTCTCCCTCTCTATGCAGTTGGCTACCCTTCTATACTTTTGTACATTATTTCTTATGTACACTTGAAACCAATATTTTGATACTTGCATTTCAGTAAAATTGGTTTCTTTTGCAATCCTATGCATTTTATTTTGTGTATTTAAAAGTCTTATTCTTTCTATGAAGGGCTTTCCCAAAGGGGTCCAACACACACATATTAAGAACCCTTGACATAGAAAGTGTCACTTGAGTTGATTTTATTTTGTTTGTTTTTTCAAGCTGATTTTTAAAGAAAATTAGGAAGTGAAGAAGGAGTTCCCTCTAGCCATGGAAGACATTTTAGAGGTGGAGGGTAGAGTGGTTTGTGTGAGAAATAGCTGGAACAGATGAGACACAAATGTCCTGGTTATATGGCAGGGATAGAAAGAGATGACTTTGGAATGATACCAGTGTAGGACCAGGTAAAGAAGCGGCTCGGATTCCAGGCCGAGAGTGAGCCTGGCTGGCTCTGGAAGGCCCCAGGGAAGGGAGGATGCAGATGATGGCTGGCCTGCTTGTCTCCCTGGCAGGGACCCCCATCCCTCGCTTTATCTGGCTCTGTGAACTCTCTAATAGAATGTTCAGGCTATTAAGTCAGCATCCATCAATCACCAGTCCTTTCATTTGAACCACTAATGAATCCAGGGAATTATCCTGCCCCTGTAGGAGGGACCTGGGAGAGAATTATGTTTGCTTCCAATTCAACACCATCAAGAATTCTAAACTCATATTTTTCCTTAAAGCTTCCCCAACTCCAATCTTCTCCTTTTGAGGTCCTGAAGTTTAATTATCACAGTGGAAAGAACAAAAGGCATAGAGCCAGAAGACCTGGGTTCAAATATCACCTCTGAAGATTACAACAGCTAGCTCTGATCCTATGGTTTTAACTCCTCACTCCAATTCTTACTAATTTTGTCTCATCCCAGCCTGATCTTTTATCACCCTAGACTAGACCTTCATTATCTCTGACCTGAAATATTCAATAGGTTCCTAATTGATGTGGCTGACCCATTTTCCCCCAGCGATTTTCCTAAAGTAGGTTCAGGACCATGTCCCTCCCCTGCTCAAGAAACTTCAGTGGCTCCCTGTGGCTTCTAAGGACTTCCCAGTCCAGGTCTCTAGTCCAGAATCCACAAGAGATTCATGGGAAATGTCTTCTTCAGGCTGTAAGTCTCTGTGATTAGATCCGTGTGTATTTTCCCAGTCTCCCAGTCACGTTAACAGGTCATTCTGGGGGAGACACGTCTGGAGGATAGAGGGAGAAAGAGTGGAGATTATTAGCCCCACTCCCACTCTACTCAGTAGCTACATACTAGACCTGAGTTCAAATCTGACACTTACTAGTTATGTGCCTCAGTTTCCTCATCTGTAAAATGAACTGGAGAAGGAAATGGCAAAACACTCCAGTATCTCTGCCAAGAAAACCCCCAAAAGGGTCAGGAAGAGTCAGACATGACCGAAAAATAATTGAATAAAAACAAAACCTGTGCGACATTGGACAAATCACAGCTTCTCCAGCCACAGTTTTCTCATCTCTAAAATAAAAAGGATGGAGCTGACCATGTCTACAACCTCTTCCAGATTAAAATCTACCGACCTATGAACTCAGTCCAAGCCACAGCACTTGCTGGTTCTTTGCTAACTGGGCACTCAGGGGGCAGAGAAAGATCATTCGGATCATAAATACAGAGCTGAAAGGCTTCTTAAAGTCCATCGAGCTCATTTCACAGATGAGGAGACTGAGACACAGAACTGCTTGCTCCAAGTCACATGACTCAGAAGTATCTGAAGTGAGATTTGAGTCCGGATCCTCCAGACTGCAGGTCTAGGACTTTATCATACATTAAAAACTTAGGAAGCTTTATTGACTCGGATGACAATAAATGTCATGGTTGGGACTAGAACTCAGGTCCTCGGCTTAATCCTCCCACAGCCTCCCCAAAAGCAGACACACTCTCTGAACTGGAGCAGTTTACAGCGGGATGAATGGGAAAGAAGACGCGGATATATTCCCAGGTTTATGAATCCTTCAGTTTTCAAACTGTGCTCCTTCTCAATGCAAAAAACAAAACCATTTCTGGCAGGTTTGAAACCCAAGAACTGACTCCATTGGCCCAGGGAGGGCCCGCTGGGGACAGGAGGTGGGTCTGGAGTCCATGCTATGGCCGAGCCCCTGGAGCCAGCGTCAATGGCTTCAAAGGCCAGAGGGTGACTGGAGGGTTCCATTTGTGGGGGGTCATCCTTGCCACTGGAGCAGAAAACATAAGCTGGTCTCCCATTCCCCCTGGCTTTCTGGGAGGTGAGCCCCATTACCCACAATCTGCCTCCCTTGCTCATTCCCCAGCCAGGCCGGACCAAGGTGGAGGGGAGCGCCCTTCCAGGCCTGGTTCTTTGGAAAAGTGGCAGCTGTTTCATTTTGGCTGGAGACAAATGACCCTTCTCATTTTCAATTACGTTTTTTCTCAGCCCCCAGGATACTTGGGGAAGGCTCCTCCTGGAAAGCCTTGTGCCGAGCAAGGAAGATTTGGTCCTCCAAGGGCTCACTCAGTACTATGCACACAGTAGGCCCTTCAAAGGTCCTGGCTGGGTTGGACTGACATCAATGGGGAACTGAGATGGGCCTCTGCCATCCCCTGTTGCTCTTTGTCACTCAGAATGAGGTACACTGTCAGGTGAAAGACCTCTGGTTTTTGCAATTTTGGGGCACTTCATATAAATCCCAATGAGATCATCTAGGCCTCTGAGGTCCCATTCAAGTTTGGACAATGGCCGTAATTGGACCCCGACTCTTCTCAAGAATATCCCCATTATTTTCAGGATAATAATAATAATAACACTATATGTGTGGTACTTACTATAGGCCAGGTACCATGCTAAGAGCTTTATAATAATTATCTCATCTGATCCGCACAAACATCTCAAAAGTACGTGCTATTTTTATCCCCATTTTACAGATGAGAAAACTAGGGTCATTTAAGCCTCTGAAGTTGGATTAGAATTCAGGTTTTCCTGATTCCTGACCCAGCACTCCATCCACCGTGCACAAAGTCCCATACTCTGGGTGAAACAACCTGATTCCTTATATTCACTCAAGAGGAAGGACCCAGAATCACGGAATCTGAAAGTTAGAAAGGACATCGATTAGTCCAACTTAGGCCTGAGTTGTTCTCCATAGAGTGGGAGCTCCTTGAGGGCAGGGTTTTGGTCTTTCTTTGTATCCCCAGTGCTTAGTACAGCGCCTAGCACATAGTAGGTACTTAATAAATGCTTATTGTCTTGGCTTCAGGTTTTCCTGATTCTGAGTCCAATGCTGTATATGCTACATACTATGAAAATAAGGGTGAGAGGCTGGTCCTCTGTCTATCGACTCAGCAGTCTTGCCACTGTTGTTCTTTCTGCTATATTTTTTGAGGGATCTTGTAAAGTTGTTCTGATACTTAGCACATAGTAGGTAATTGCTAAATGTTTATTCATTACTTCCTGCTATATCTTTCAAGGGTTCTTGTAAAATTATTCCACTATCTAGCACACAGGAGGTGATTAATAAATGCTTATTTATTGCTTCCTGCTATATCTTTTCAGGGATCTTGTAGGATTGTTCCAATCAATACCTAGCACACAATAGGTGATTCATAAATCCTTATTCATTGATCAATTGATAGACACCTATATTGCAGCCATACAAATAATGGGATTTTTAAAACCTTCATGGGAACGAATTGAATTGAGAGGCTTGAACAAAACGATTTCCACAGTCCCTTCCCCTTCTGAATCCTATAAGCTCTTCCACATTTGAAAGCCTTGAGTGTACTCAAAAGAATGTACGTCCCTTCAGATGGTGGTTACCAAGGAGAAGTTGTTTTTTTAAGTAATATTCATGGCAAGGACAGTCTCCATGGAAGAAAGCCCTCAGCCTCTCGAGGGGACTACTTTGAAGGAAATAACATTTGCACATACAAACACCAGTAAAGGAAAAGTACCAGGAGGAACTGTGGTGCATTGGGATTGCTGGGGTAGAGATAAGAGCCTTGAATTTGAATCTGGACTCTAGCTCTGAATAATTAAATTCAAGCCCCTCTAGGATGGAAAAGGGAAAAACCCCAAATGATGAATTGGGTCAAGGATCTGAATTTGAATCCCGCTCTGCCGACTGTACTCAGCTGACTCTGGTCCCTTCCCTGATTTGAGTTCCCCAACCAGGCCAGATGCCCCCTTGGAAGTCACATTTTCTTAAATTATAGTAAGTTTCCTTCCATCTGTGAACTTGGCAGTCTCGTTGAGCCTCAGTTTCCTGAACTGTCAAAAATGAGGACTGAACTATAGGAGGCCAAGGTCTGGCTCTAAAATCTACGGTCCCATGAGCTGAAGTCAATCTTTTTCTCCTCGGGGTGTTCTTGGTTCTACAAACAAGCCCGGCAATGTCCACCTTCCAGGCCGAAGGGCCCCGAGAGTCAGCAAAATGCTGCAGAAATCTGCATCGTTATTAATATTCCTTTGCCAGCTGCGCCAGGCACTGGGGCCAGCCGAGGCTCCCAGGCCTCCTTATCTGCTGCGGCCCGGCGTCCGCTCCAGGTCTGGCTCATTCATAACCGGCCCAGAGCCCTTTATCGAGTAATTAGCCCCCGCCTGCCTCCTTTAGGTTTTTCACTTCCCAGGCTCTCAGCAAAATCCTCTCCGCTGGCCAGCGGTCCTCAGGAGAGAGGGATCAAGGGAATAGTCTCCCAGCTAACGGCTGGAGGTGCAGCTGAGAGGCCCTGGCTCTGTGTGAGCCCGCCAGGGAAAGGGGGTGGGGTGTCTGGGAAAGGGGGGCAGGATTGGGCAGGTGCCCCCTCCGGCCTGTCTTCCTGCCATCCCGAAGGAGGGGATTCTCCCCCTCCCCGGAGCCAAAGCTGGTCAGAGCTCCGTTTGGAAGGCACACAGTGCTGGAGACTGACAGGGTCTGCTTAATTAGACCAATTACCCTCCCCCTCCCGTTTGGAGCCCTGTTAACGCCATAATTAGGGGGGAAATGCCAGGTTGACAGACTAATATTTGGTATTTACACAGAGCCCAAGGTACACATTGACCTAATTAGTTAATAGCCAGGCTTGGGGCTGGTTTAGAGAAGGCCTGCAAAACTGAGCGTAGTGTGGAGGGGGCCTGCTCCCTCGGAGGGCCAAGGGCTTCCTGAGTCAGCGCCCGACCCGGCAGAGGGGGTGGCAAGCAGTGGGCAGGAGAGCGTTCTGCTCCTCGCCACCAGGCCCAGGGCAGGCCGGGCAGGCCCCTGGCTTCTGGGGTTTGCCAAGGGCTGCCCTCAAGAAGCTCACAGTCTAACGCAAGTCTGGACATGTCGAGCCAGCAAGCATTTATTAAACGCCTACTGTGTGCTAGGTGCTGGGCTAAGTGCCAGAGATACAAAGAAAAGCAAGAAACTGTCCTTAAGAAGCTCACAGTCTAATGGGGGAGACAATGGATAGACAGACAACTAAGTACTTGTTAAATGGACAAGCATTTATTAAGCACCTACTATGTGCCAAGCACTGTGTTAAGTGCTGGAGATACATTTACAAGGAAAAAGGTGGTCCCTGATTTTTAGAGGCATAATGCATGATGTGCATTGGAATCAGCCTTGGAGTCAGGAAGATCTGAGTTCCAATGCAGCCTCCCGCACTTGGGCAAGTCAGTTTCCTCATTTGTGAGGTGGGGGTCCTAATGGCATCGGGCTCCCCGGATGGCTGTGAGGATCAGATGAGATGCGTTTGTGAATCACTTTGCAAACTTTAATGTGCTGTGTAAATGCCGCTGATTCCAATAACAATTAGAAATATCCTAAAGCGCAGCGAGCTGTCCCGGGAAATAGCCGTTTCCCTCCGCCGATGGCGGTAACTCGAGGTTGAGCGGCCCTGAGATGGTCTGTTTCCACTCTGATTCTCTGAGTAGCCTCTTTTTGTGTTTGTTTTTTGGTTCCTTAAATGGGGAAGGATTTTTCCTGGGATTTCTGCCATCCTAGCCCTGACTTCGACAGATAACGGTCATCCAGGCCCAAGCCCCTGCTGAGGCTGCCTGGGGCAAGGGGGGCAGAGGAGGGGCCGCTCCCCCTTCAGAGGGTCAGTGTCTCCTTGTTTTAAGAAATGCATTAACTTGTGTGTATAAATGATATTTAAATTAAGTGTAATTTTAGTATTTGTACACACACACACCACACACACACACAACACAATTTAACTGTTTCCCATAGAATTTAAGGTCCTTGAGGATAGTATCTGTTCCTTTGGAACATCAGAGGAACTTAGTAAAGGCTTGTGGATGACATGGGTTAACGATCCAAACACCTCCCCCCCACAATCACACACTCACACATACAATCACACACACACACACACACAATCACACACAAAATCACACCCACACCCACACACACACTCACACACACTCACACAAGCACACAAACACACACACACATACAATCACACACAATCACACACACACACAAGCACACAAACACACACTCACAATCACACACATACAATCACACACACACAATCACTCACACACACACACACTGGTGGGGGTGGGGGCGGGGCGATTCCATTTCTCTTTTTTACTAGCGCCGCGAGCGCTTGGCACATAATAAGTACTTAATAAAAGCTCCTTGATTGATTCTGTTGCAGACAAGAGGGGATTCAACCGCTAAAGCAAAAGAGAGAAAATCCCAGACCCCTCCCCCCACCCCCCCCCCAGCGGGCTGCTCCGAGACCTTGTAAATTTCCGTCTGGCTCGGCCAGAAGCACGTGGGCTGGGGGAGGGGCAGCATCCCCCTGCCTCCGTCCTCCCCTCGCAGCCCCGGGATGCGGGGCCCAGTCTGGCGCTTCCGGCCGCCGGCTCATCTTGTTTGTTCTAATTATGTCAAGTCGGTCATTATAATTTTATGTTTCTGAGACGAAGCTTTTGCTCCGGGGCCGTAATTAGTGGGGCTCGGGCGGTGCTTCCGGCGGACCGGGCTCCGGGGCGCGCCGCGGGGCCGGAGAGGAGGCCGGGCTGTGACGGAGCGCGGGGCTCTGGGAGCGGAGCCCATTAACTCCGAGCGAGGCCATCCTTCAGCGCTAACGACCGCGAGCCGCCGCCATCCTCCCCGCCCCCCCTGCTGCTCGCGGTCCGGCTCCCGCAGGTGCCTGGCCGGGGGAGGGGCCGGGCGGGGAGAGCGGAACATGCATGTGCACACGCGTGCACACAGGGGGGACAGGCGCGTGCACACGAACACCGTCCATCTGCACGCGCCGGGCACGTGGCGGACATGCACACGACACGCACTCACATCCGTGTACAACACATGCTTGCACATATAGACACGGCTCATTACCACGCTGCTACGGCACGTGGCGGATCTGCGTCTGTGTGCGTACGCGCAATTATAACTGCACACAACACAGCCCACAAAGCATGCGCAGCACCCATGCTTATACATGTAGGCGGGTATTCATGTTCGCACAATTCATATACACACGCGTGCATCGCCCAAAGGTATGACTATGTGTGTAGGTGGCTGTACAACAGTCATACAAACGTGTGTGTGCTCATGGGCATGACTGCGCGTGCGCACTGCCCCGTGTGTACGCACATGTATGCGCATGCTGTCGTGTCTGTACATGCATGTGTGCTGCGCGACGCAGCCATGCATTGTGCACACGTGTGCTTCGGTGCACGATGCGTGTGCACACGTGTACAAACGTGCAATCTTTTTTAAGTGGAACTGCTGGCACTGCCACCTCGGTATCCTAATGTTAAGCCGGTACTTACGCAGGTGACTGGGGTGTCTGTGTGGGCGTATCTGCCCCGCGCCATCGCCGCTTTGTGCTGGCACGCATGTGCACGTGCTGGGACTCCGGTGTGGGCGTGGTCCTGCACGTGTGTACAGTGCGCGTGAACCTGCGTGGATGCGGACCCGTACACACGTGCCTTGGGATGGGGCGGACTGTGCAGAACTAGGCGCTCAGGGGCGAGGTCTGGAAGGAGCCATCAGCAAAGAAGAGTGGAGGAAGCAATCTGAGAGAGCCGGACCTCCGCCCAGCCGGATTATGGGTGTTTGGAGCCATGTGACCAACCCTCCTTTGAGGACACTGAGCGGCTGAAAAGCAAGACCTGAACCCTGGTTCTTCGAGGCCAGATCCAGGGCTCCTTGCTCCAGACCCACTGCCTCATATCCTCATCTGTGAAATGGGAGCGTAAGAGCGTGAGCGGGGGCCCCTGCCTTCTCCGAGACTTTCGGGATCCACACCCAAAGTTGTTTCCGGGAGCACCCAGACGTTTCAATGTCTAATACGGCGTACATCCGTGCACATACCCACATGAGCAGAAGATCTTCGGGGGGGGAGCCTCAATAATTTTTAAGCGTGCAAAGGCATCCCGAGAGTAGACAAAAATTGAGAATTGCTTGATATGATCCCTGAGGTCCTTTTCCAGCTGCGAGGCCTATGGACATGGAAACATCTGCCAGCTTGGGGCTCTCCAGCCAACCGCTCCCGGCCGCTGGCCTGTGGCGGGGCCGACATCGGGGCCTCCTCCCCCTTGCCCTCTCCTGGACGCCTTTGGCAGGCTTTGCTCAGGCCCACCCGAGCCCCTTCCCCCAGGGCTGTTTTTAATCATGAGAGTTACAAAGGAAACCAATTATATTGAAATTCTGTCATCAAAATATTGAAAACCGAATTCATGAGCCCCAGAGTCAGACGCGGTCCCTGACCGTGAGCCCGAGCAGGATGGAGCCAGTGGGGAGGGGTGGGAGGAGGGAGGAGGAGGAGGGAGACAGGATAGCAAGAAGCCACATTTTAAGGGAGTGTCCCAGAAGTCTTAGTTCGGCTTTAGCTTTTAAAAACCATAAACAGCATTTCAAGCACGCAGGCCCCACGGGGCTGCAGAGCGCAGGGGAGCGTCAAATTTAGGAATGGAAGGAACCGAGTGGGGGAAGTGATGTGTCCAGATGCCCAACAGGCATCGGAGGTAAAATTTGAACTCAGCTCTTCCTCCAAGACCTAAAATCGAATCTAAAATCTAAAAATTACCAACTAGCTACCTCATGTTCCAGGCAGGCAGGGCCCGGGGCAGCCTGTGATCAAGAAGAATGGGGGGAGGGGGAGGAGGAGGGAGAGGACGCCGGAGAAAAATTCCCATCGGTGATGCTGGTGCCCCCACACAGCAGGGGGTGCCGTGGACAGAGCATGCAGCCAAAGCCTGGACGGCCTGAGTCCAAATTCAGCCGCAGATGCTAATTAGCTCTGTGCTTGAGCAGTTCACCCCCTCTGTCTGCATTAGTTTCTCCATCTGTAAAATGGAAATATTGACAGCACTTGATTGGATGAGACAATATTTGTAAAGCGCTTGGTATTGAATGCTAATAGGCATTTAATAAGTGCTTTTCTTTACTTCCATCCCCCCTCCCTCCCTTCTTTTTTCCTTCCTTCCTCCCTCCCCCCTTTCCCTCCTTCCCTTTCTCCCTCCCTCGCTCCTTCCCAGCCTATAACGTACTTTCTCTAATTATTATTATTTGGCCGTCTCCGGGCCTCTTCCAGACCTAGGTCTTTGACCTTTGTTCCTGTGACCTTCCAGGTGCCGAGGTCATGACATCAGACACCAGGGAACAATAACAGGCGCAGCCCCAGCAGCATTTCCTCCGGGGGCTCCCTGGGCCGGGTCTTGGTGTCTCTCTCCCCAGGCCCCCCCTCCCAGGGAAGGGCTCCCCAGGCCCCCCGCGGGTGCAGCCTGGCGGGCTCCCTTGGCTCCCAGCACATCTGTATGCAGGAGGGCGTCTGGCAGCAGGGGAGTCTCAGGCATTCCAGGCAGGTGCCTGCTTTAATAGCTCCCTAAATAGAAAACGAGGCGGGCAGGGCTCAGCCAGGCCCGACAGCTCCTCGTGGCCGCTGCCCCCTCCAGAGCCCTCAGAAATGTCACCGTGACTTAGAGCCCAGCCTGCTCCGAGAGCACCGGCGTGGGAGCACTGGCGGAGGGGGAGGGGGCTGCTGCAGGGAGGGGCGCCGGGCGGGGAAGAGGTCCCAGAATGGAGGGGGCTGCACACCCCCGGGCCAGTTACTTGTGTGTGACCTGGAGCAGATCCTCCCACCTTTCTGGGAGACCGAATTCAGACTCCAAGGTTTAGGGTGGAAGGGGACCTCAGAGCTCGAGTACTACACCCCCTCCCCATTTAACAGATTCCAAAACTGAGGCACAGGGAGATAGACTGAGTGGGCCGGCGCCAGGAAGACCTGAATTCAAATCCTGTCATCCTGTTTGCCTCAGTTTCCTCATCTGTAAAAGGGATATAGTAGCACTTACCTCTTAGGGTTGTGGTGAGTATAAAGTGAGACATCTATAAAGTACTTCACAAACTTGGAAATGCTAGGGTCCTCCTCCTCTTCCCTGCTCCTCCTCCTCTTCCCTCCTCCTCCTCTTCTTCCTCCTCCTCCATCTTCATCATCATGTTGCTCCTCATACTCACCCTCCCAGCCCCCAGCTCCATACCTTTGCCTTGGCTGTCCCTTGGGTCTAGAATCGCCCCCTTCTTGACCTTCACTTCTTCAGATCCCTGGTTTCCTTTAAGATGCAGCTCTAAGCTCCCCCTTTTGCATGGGGCCTTCTAGCCCCTGTGCCTGCCCTCGGAAGTCACCTTGTACCTGTTTGAAATGTACTCTGGAGGTTGCACATGCTATCTTCTTGGTTAGATTGTAAAGCTCTTGAAGGCATCAGTAAGTGAAGGGAGAAGAAAAGAAGGAGGAAGAGGAGGAGGAGGAAGAGGAGGCAGAGGAGGAGAAGAAAAGGAGAAGAAATAGAAGAAGGAGAGGAAAAAGAGAAGAAGAGGAGGAAGAAGGAGGAGGAAGAGGAAAAATAGAGAATGAGAACAAGAAAAAGAACAATAGGAGGAGAAGAAGAAAAAAAAGACAGGAGGAGACAGAAGAAGGAAGGATAGAGAAGGGAAGGAGGGGGAGAGAAAAGAGGAAGGAAATAGAAAAAGAAAGGGAGAGGGAGAAAAGGAGGAGAAGATAAAAGAAAAGAGAAGGTCAGAGAAAGAAGGGAAGGAAGGAGAGAAAGAGGGAGAGAATGAAGGGGAGCGGGAGAGAGAGAGAAGGGGGTCACGTACTGTACTTTCCCCTTGCTCTGGGCTGGTGTCTTTGCAGTGTGACTTTCCTGACTAAGCCCAGATTCCTCAAGTCTAAAAGGATCTGACCCCATCTAATGTCTCCATGTAAACATTCCCAAGAAGTCTCTTTTTATTAGAATTGCTGTCTCTCTGGGGGAGGACAGTCCAGTCATAGCTTTGAAGCTGAAAGGGCCCCAGAGGTCATCCAGTGTCATCCTCTCATTTTGCAGATGAAGAGGTCAGAGCCCACACCAGTGAGGACCCACAGGGAGTACTGTCAGGATTTGAACCCAGGTCTTTCGATTCTGGAGACAGTGTGCTCTTCGTAGTGTAGGAACACTGAGGGAGAAGGCTTTCCTGGCCAGTGAGCTCAAGGCCGAGACTCTGGCTGACCCCTAGGGACATTTGGAGAAGCCAGGACAGAAGTGTCAGTTTTGGGAACACTGAGGAGGGAAGAGGAACGTGATTCTTTCCAGCTGGAGAAGTATTTGAAGGCTGGGAATCGACATTCTTCTTGAAGTAAATGTTCAGAGATTCTGTTAAGGGAGGGGGATCCCCATCTTTCTATGTTGCCTCTTGTCCAGCAGGCAGCCAAAGTCCTCTCTCCCTGAGGCTGCCAAGATCCATCCCCCAGGACAAGACAATGCTGGATATGTGGTTGAAACTCATCTCTGTCTGAGCCAAAGCCAGGAGCTCTCCTGTCCTGGGCTTTGTACCTTCATCTCCCACCTGTGTGTCTTTGCCCAGGCTTGCTGCCATGCTCACCATCCTTACCTGTCCCTCTGGAAATCCTCTATTTCTTTCCAGGCTCAGAGCACATTCATCTGCACAAGAAGCCCTTCTTGATCTCAGACCCCAGCCCTCCTTCGGTTTCTTCCTATGGAATCCCAGAACTGATCAGATGAACCCCATTTGGAGCTAGCAAAAGGCTTCCTTGTTTTAGACTGCAGGGAGCTCTAGTAACTTTATGGAATTTGTGACTCTGAGATGTGGGAATGAGTTGAGAAGAAACAAAATCCAGAAGAGTTTACTCTGGCAAGTTAACTTTTAAATTCTACTCTGTGCCCTGCCCCAATACCGGACCGGAGGCTTGCCATTTTTCTCAGGAAATCCATTTGTTTGGGGAGGAGCCACAGTACTGTACATGGAGAAACCCCAGGTAGAGTGCGGAAGAAATGGTAAAGGAAGGAGTGAATCTCAGGGGCTGCAATGTCAGTGACCTCAGTGGCTTAGGTCTCAACTGCAAATCTGGGAGCCGTGAGATTTAACTCAAAAGAGACCTGAGAGCTTATGTTTAACCCTTGGCTTTACAGTTGGGGAAATGAGCATCAAAGAGAGGGAAATGGCTTGAGTGAAGTCCTACAGCCACTTTGTACCAGAGGGAGGATGTGAACCTGGGTTTTCTGATTCCAAATCCAGTGGTGGCTGCAACTTTCCCTGCGATAAACCAAGCTGGACCTCAGTGGTCCTTGGCGGGTTATAATTGACTATAATTATGATGATTAATATTAATTATATCTGTGCTGGGCCCTCTAAGAGCCTATGGACAAAACTACATAAAGCTGTCTCAGCCATCTGCACTCATAAAGAGGTCTGTGGGCATTGAATGTGGATTCCCACATAGTATTTTCACCTTTTTGTTGTTGTTTTTTCTCATTTTTTTCCTTTTTGATATGATTTTTTTTGGTGCAGCATGATAATTGTGGAAATATGTGTAGAAGAATTGCACAATTTTAATATATATTGGATTACTTGACTTGTAGGGGAGGGAGGAGAGGGAAGGAGGGAGAAAATTTTGGAATACAAGGTTTTGCAAGGATAAATGTTGAAAACTATCTTTGTATTTTGAAAATAAAAAAGTTATTATTAAATTTTTTAAAGCTCTGTCTCGCTCTTAGGAAGCTTCTCTTGTTGGGGAGGTGAGACATATACACATAGAACTTTAGGCTATCAAAAGTAAATAGTAGTCCAATGCTCTCATCTTGAGACGTGAACTCTAATTCAACAAACTTTTTTATAATAGCTTTCCGGCCATGGGGAGGAGGGGAAGAAGTATCTAGGTACAGAGGGGCAGCCAGGTGGGGGAGTGCACAGAGCACTCCACCTGGAGTCAGGGGGATCTGAATTCTTTTCTTTTTTTAAAATTAATTTTATAATTATAACTTTTTTGACAGTCCATATGCATGGGTAATTTTTTTTACAACATTATCCCTTGCACTCCCTTCTGTTCTGAATTTTCTCCTCCTTCCCTCCATCCCCTCTCCTAGATGCCAGGCAGTCCCATACATGTTAAATGTGTTATTTTATGGGATCTGAATTCTAATCCAGACTCAGATACAGTCCTGGACAAGTCACTTCACCCGGCCTGCCTCAGTTTCCTCATCTGTAAACTAAGCTGGAGAAGGACATGGCCAACCATTGCTATTTCTGCTAAGCAAACCCCAATGAGGTCAGGAGGAGTTGGATGTGGCTGAACAACTACAGTGAAGGAATATAGATTTTATTGGTGTAGGTGCTCCTAGTGAAGAACTTTCTGGGAGCAGCTAGATGGGCCGGTACATAGAATACCCCTCCAGGATGGACCTGAGTTCAAGTCCAGACTCAGATGCAAAATACTTCCTAGTGGGAGACGCTAGGCAAGCCAATCCCACTTGTCTCCCAAAAAAAACAAAACAAAGTCCTTTTCGGTTCAGTGGTTCCAGCCTTTGAGTTTGAGTTTTTAACTTGGAGGCTCTGGACTTATTTGTTTTTGCTGAGGCAATTGGGGTTAAGTGACTGGCCCAGGGTCACACAGCTAGGAAGTGCTAAGTGTCTAAGGCCAGATGCTAACCCAGGTCCTCCTGACTTCAGCCGGCACCACCCACTGAAGTTGTTTTTAGAAAATATTTTGTGCATGCTTCAGTACAATTGGTACTTTGACAAGCCATGGGCCCTCCCGACCTGTGTGCTCCCCATCATTCCTCCTCCAGGCCCTCCACCCATCTTCCAGATGGACAGACTGAGGCCTGACTGTTCAGAAGCTCCCGGCGCTCCTCCATGGGAGATGCTCCCTGAAGCCGCCAGCATCCGTCTCCGTTGCTAAGCCACCCTGCCCACCTCCTGAGTGGGTGAGAACAGACCAGCCAGGGTTGCTAGGAGCCGCAGAGGGCTGCTGTCTGCAGAGCAGGTCCTTAATTGCCCAAGCAAACAATTGTTCATAAGATTTCAGCCAGTCTGGGGACACACACACCCCCGGAGTTTGTTCCTTCTCTGTGGGGGCAGCGGCTTCTCCAGGGGCCAGAGGGCACCAAGGAGCTGACCCCGGGGGGGTCCCCCCCCACAATATTTTCATATCATCTCCTCAATCATAATGTGACCTAATTCTGAACAGGGTTTTATCTTTCTGTGGTCCACAGAACCATGTACAGTTCTGGGTATACAGAAGGTGCTTAATAATTGCTTGTTGCTTGATTGAAAGATGCCCTTCCCCCTCAATCCAGGATGCTTTCTGTTACACAGGACCTCCTCCTGTTTCTAAGCATCAGTGTCCTATATGTCAATAACTGGTGTGGACTTGGAATTGAAAAGACCCGTGTTCAAATTCTGCCTCATCTACTTAGCGTGGTGCATTTAAAGCTGAAAGAGACCTTAGAGGCAATCTCACCAGTTGCCTCTTTTTACAGAGGAGGTAACTGAGGCCGGGTTACACGGTGACTTAACCAAAGTCACAAAGTAGTAAATAGCAAAGTTGAGTCTTGAAAGCACGTCCTCTGACTCCAAATCCTGCCCATTTTCCACCAAACCATTCTCCCCACCTTGGGGCTGTGTGGCCTTGGGGAGGGCCCTTGAGTTCTCTGAGCCTCAGTTTCCCTCTCTGTACAATGGACACATTAGCACATGTAGCTCCTACCCCATAGTTTGGTAATGGGAGTAAGAGCTTTGTGAGTTTTAGAGAGCTCTGTTAATGTAGTGTTAATAATAATACTAATAGCCTAACATTTATATAGTATGTTATTTTTATCCTCATGGGAGTTAGGTGCTGACATTATTCCCACTTTATAGATGAAGAAACTGAGTCACAAAGAGGATCTTAGGTGACTTACCTAGAGTTACAAACTGCTGTTAGAGGCTGGTCTAAAGCAGATTAAACAATAATGATGTTGTTGTTTTTTAAAAGCCTGGTCCTGTTCCTTACGTCCCACAGCAATCCTCCATGGCTCCTTGTGCCCCCTGAGCCAGCCATGTCCTTTCCCCAGCACAGCTGCCAGGAAGACCCCCCCCCTCCCCGTTCTGCTTAATCCTTGGAATTCCGAGCGCTCTCAGGGGCTGAGCTCATGCGGGAGCCATTTGCTGCTGGTCCAGAGATGGAGGGGGGTTCCTTCGGACCGAGGGGTGTCCTGACTGGGAGCCCCATAGAAGGGGGAGAGCCTGGGGAGCCCAGGAAAGAAGCTCCCCCAGGTCAGAGGAGGAGAACTGTGGGGGACCCTGGAGGCCCGAAAGCTCCCAAGCACTTTACAAATAAGGGAACTGAGACTCAGAGAGACAGTGACAGAGCCAGGATTTAAATCAAGTCTTCAGACTCCAAGGCCATCGAGATTTCCTCCCTCCCTCCCTCCCTCCCTCCCTCCCTCCCTTCCTTCCTTCCTTCCTTCCTATCTACTTTCCTTCCTTCCTTCCTTCCTTCCTTCCTTCCTTCCTTCCTTCCTTCCTTCCTTCCTTCCTTCCTTCCTTCCTTTCTTCCTTCCTTCCTTCCTTCCTTCCTTCCTTCCTTCCTTCCTTCCTTCCTTCCTTCCTTCCTTCCTAATTGGGCAGAGGGTCCCCACAAAAAGTTTGAGAACCACTGACCTAAAGAATGGAAACTTGCTTGCAGTGTTTCCAGGGCTGTCTCCAGATTGTTTCTTCATCTGGAAAATAAAAGGATTAGACCAGGCGATAATAAATGCTAATATTTAGATAGTTTGGAAACTTGAGTTGATGTCCCCAGTTAGGGAATAGCTGACTAAGTTATGGTAAATGACTAAAAGGACTATTATTGTTCTATAAGAACCATCAGCAGGCTGATTTCAGAATACCTTGGAAACAGCAGAACCAGGAGAACATTGTACACGGCAACAAGAAGATTATGTGATGATCAGCTGTGATGGACTTTCAACAATGGGGTGAATCAAGGCAATTCGATAGACTTGGGACGGGGAGAGCCATCCAGAGGGAGAATTATGGAGACTGAATATGAAACGAAAACATAGCATTTTCACCTTTGCTGTTGTTGTTTGTTGGATTATTGTTGTTTTTTCCTTTCTTGTGTTTTTTCCCTTTTGATCTGATTTTTCCCATGCAGTATGATGAATATATTTAGAAGAACTGCACATGTTTACCCTATATTGGATTATTTGCTGTCTTGACGAGGGAAAGAGGGAAAGAGAAGGAGAAAAACTGGAAAGACAAAGTTTTGCAAAGGTGAATGTTGAAAAATATCTTTTCATCTATTTGAAAAGATAAAATAATATTTAAAAATATTTATATAGTTTGCGAAATCCTTCACAGATATTATCATCTTTGTTCCTTATGGAAACCTTCGGAAGTAGGAGCTGTTATCCCCATTTTGCAGATGAGGCAACTGAGGCTAAGGGAGGTAGGAGCTGTTGTCATCCCCATTTTTCAGATGAGAAAACTGAAGCTGAGGGAGGTTAAGTCCTAGTGATCCTTAGCACTGACAACTGGCACACAGTAGGCACTTAATACTGGCACACAGTAGGCATTTAATACTAGACAGGTAGACATTTGCTTTATTTTATTCGACTCAGCAAAGTCGGAAATCAGACCTTCTGACTTTGTCTGGGTGATTCTGTGTAAATAAATACAAGAATTTATGCCCCAAGTCAAACCTGCAAACAGCACATGCTCAGATTTCCTGGGCCAGGACAAGGGCCGGGTCCCCCTCGAGCCAGGACTGGCTGTGACCGCCCACGGTCAGTCCAGCCTAGCCTGTCCTCTTGCCTGCCTCTCCGCCCCAGTAGTAAACATGCTAACGGCCGGTAATTCGATCCGGGCCAAGGCCCCCCGCCTGCTGGGGAGGCACGTTCCTGGGTCTGGGGCTCGGCTCCAGCTTCTCCCAGCCCTGAGCTGCTCTTAATAGCCCAGGAGTCTATTTCTGGCCCCCCGGTCCTAGGGAAGACTTTGTTTTAATACCCAACCCCACTGAGTGGCCCGAGCTGCTGGGCCTGGGGAGGGCCCTGGAGGGGGACAAGGAGCATGTGTCTGGACAGGCCCTCCACAGAATTAACTCCAGCCCCTCCCCCTGCCATCTGATCCCCTCCCCTCCAAAATAAAATCTCCCTTTCTGAATCCCTCTGTTCTGGCGGGGCCAGTTGTCTCTGTCTCTCCCACCAAGGTCAGGTTTATTCTTGCCTCTCCTGACTGTTTAGTTCTTGTTATTAGCCACACTCCTTCTCTTAGTGCCTAACCTGGGCTCTGAAAGGAATGAATGAATGAATTACCCATACTCCTCTCAAATTTTAAACTTGGATCTGAAATGAATGAATGAATATGTGAATTACCCATATTCCTCTCAATGTCTAACCTTGGATCTGAAATGAGTGAATGAATGAATGAATGAATGACCCAACACTCCTTCTCTCAATGTCTAACCTTGGATCTGAAATGAGTGAATGAATGAATGAAGGACCCACACTTCTTCTCTCAATGTCTAACCTTGGATCTGAAATGAGTGAATGAATGAATGAAGGACCCACACTTCTTCTCTCAATGTCTAACCTTGGATCTGAAATGAATGAATGAATGAATGAATGACCCACACTCCTTCTCTCAATGTCTAACCTTGGATCTGAAATGAGTGAATGAATGAATGAAGGACCCACACTCCTTCTCTCAATGTCTAACCTTGGATCTGAAATGAGTGAATGAATGAATGAATGAATGACCCAACACTCCTTCTCTCAATGTCTAACCTTGGATCTGAAATGAGTGAATGAATGAATGAATGACCCAACACTCCTTCTCTCAATGTCTAACCTTGGATCTGAAATGAATGAATGAATGCTTCTCACTTCCCCATAGTACCAGGCTAGCTACATGGCAGGCCCTCAATAGAGACATGTTGATGGGGGCAGCTAGATGGCAGTGGATAGGGCACGGGCCTTGGGAGAACATGAGTTCAAATCTGGCCTCAGACACTTAACACTGGCTGTTAGGAAGTCACTTGAGCCCAGTCACCTCACACATACACATGGGGAGTTGTTGATAGATTTTAGCCCTCCATCCTACGGTGACTAAATGAAGCAATATTTGTAAACCACTGTAGCATGGTGACTGGCACATAGTAGGTGCTTTAGAATGCTTATTCTCCCATTCCTCCCTTAGAAGGCAGTTCTTAAATTAATTAATTTACCCTTAAATTAGAAGAGAAGGCTTTGTCTCTAATACTCACTTTGTAAATCAAGCAAGTCCCCTCACTTCCCTGGGCCTCCGTTTCCCCATCTATAAAAGGAAGAGATCCCATGGGCTCTAGATCTCATGATGTTGCAAGAGCCCGGACTGAGCCATGTTTATCACAAAGGAATCTCTAATTCAGAGCCGTGCGCCCTAGTGGTGGTAAGGGGCACCTGGAACCCGGTGAATGGCTGTGTGCTCCCCTTTCTCATGAGAAGTCACCGGGTCAGGATCTGCAGGGTTAGAAGAGCGGAGCCCAGGACAGACTAACTTCTCCCTCTACCTTTGGTCCAACCGCATCCCCCATCACCTGCACCTGAGGACCACAAAATGTGCACCTTCTCGTGGCCGCCTTGTGGGGCCGGCTGAGCCTCCTTTTCCAACTTATCCCCTGCTCCCTCTCCCGAGACGAGTCAGGTCTATTGCCATTCCCCATTTTTCACCCATGGTCCTTTGCAAGGCAGTCCCTTGAGCCTGGGATTCCCTCTCTCCTTATATCTTGGAATCCCTGACTTTATCCAAAGCTGGATCCGCTTCTTGCAGAAACTCTTATCTATGAAAGGCGGAGTAGTGCTTAAAAGCCAGAGACTTGGGTTCTAATTCTGCCCCACTCACCTTAAACAAATCATCTAATTTCTCTGGGTCTCAGTTTATCAGTAAAATGAAAGGGGGCAGGGGGAACAAGTAGCCTTCAAGGTCCCTTATGATTTCCTCCAACTATTTCTCTGTTTTTCCCCAATAATATATTATTTTTTCCAAATATTTGCAAAGATAGTTTTCGATGGTCACTTGTGCAAAACCTTGTCTTGCAAATTTTTCGCTCTCCTTCTACCCTTGCAATCCGATATGGGATTAAATGTGTGCAGTTTTTCTAAAAATATTTCCACTATGTTATGCAAGAAAAATGAGATCAAATCTTTCTCTTTTCAAATCACATATTCTGCACATGTGCAAAAATGATTGTGGCGGCCCTTTTTGTAGTGGCCACAAACTGGAGACTGAAGGGAGGCCCATCAGTGGGAGAACAGCTGAATAAATTGTGGTACTTGAATGTTATGGAATATTATTGTTCTGTAAGAAATGACCAGCAGGAGGAATACAGAGAGGCCTGAGAGACTTACATCAACTGATGCTGAGGGAAACGAGCAGAACCAGGAGATCGTTATACATTTCAACAGCAACACTGTATGATGATCAATTCTGACAGACGTGGCTCTCTTCAACAATGAGATAATTCAAGCCAGTTCCAATAGCCACCTTCACTCAGAGAGAGGACTGTGGGAGCTGAGTGTGGAACAGGAAATTCTCTCTCTGTTATTTGCTTGCATTTTGTTTTCTTTTTCAGCTTTTTTTTTCCTTTCTAGATCCGATTTTTCTTATGCAGCAAGATAACTGTATAAATATGTATACATAAATTGATTTAACATAGATTTTAACATATTTAACATGGATTGGACTACATGTTAAGGGGATAGGGAGAGAGAGAAAATTTGGAACACAAGGTCAGTGTTGAAAAATTACCCATGCCTATGCTTTGTAAATAAAAAGCTTTAATAAAATTTAAAAATAAATAAAAATTAAAAATTTTTTAAAATCACATATTCTGCCAGAGTGTAAGCTTCTTGAGGGCCTGCAGGGCTTCTCACTTTTCTTCTCGGTGTCTCCATCTCCTATTTTATCAGGGTGCCCGGCCACAAGGGCCCTAGGAAATGTGTCCTGAGTTGCCTTTCAGGGCACTACGTCCAGCAGAAAGTTGTAAGGGAGAAGGAATGGGGAGGCCCCATCCTTGCGAGGAAGCTGGCCCTGATCCTGGGCAGCAGCTGGTCTGAGTTAGGTTTTTGCCTGCCTCCCCCCAGTGACATTTTTCTGTGGTTCTCTCACTTGAATGGGAGGTATAATGCTCATTTTTATTAGCTGGGCCACACCCGCAGGGCACTTGTACCCCATCTCCCCATGGGCAGGCTGCCCAGGTCTGGGCCAGTTGTGGGCCCAGAGGAACTGGCTTCCAACTGGAGGTTTGGAAACGGGGCCTTGTTGTTGTTGGCTGGACCAGGCCCATGGTGCTGCTCGGATGGGAGGAGGCCGGCTGCCCGGGGGCCCTCAGAGGTCCGGCTGTGGCTGGGGGAGCCATTCCCCCAGGGCTGAGGCTGTTGGCCCTTCCTTTCCTGGTGACTCACTCTGGGTCAGGGAGTACAGTATTTATCCAGGCCTCCTTGGACTCCATAGGGGATTTTCATGATTTTCATTTTCCTTTTCTTATGAAAAAAAAAAAAAAGAAGATTCTTGGTCTCCAAGAATTTCTGGCTTCCATCACCACACAGCCAAAGTGTTTCCTTTTCTTAAAAAAATGTTCTCTTCAGGCTCTTTTCTATGTAGCAGTTACATCTCAAGAAATGGCCATATCTGGCCCTCGATGCCCCTGTCCGTAGGTGAAGCTCATCTCTCTGCTGAGAAGACGGACACGAATTTCCCTATTAGTCTCCAAAGGGACCCCTGCGGTAATTGGAGTTCTGGACTACCAGGCCTTTTCTGATCCCCTAGGTATGAATGGGCAGCTAGGGGACAAAGTATAGGTCCTGGAGCCAGAGTTCAAACCAGCTTCCAACGGGTAAGTCACTTAACCTTATCTGCCTCAGTTTCCCCATCTGTAAAATAAACTGGAGAAGAAAAAGGCAAACTGCTTCAGTATCTCTCTCTCAAAAACCCCAAGTGGATCATTAATGACTGAAGAGGAAGGAATTGAAATTATTTTGTGCTCCTTTACTTCTGTGTTTTATTCCCTTATCAGGCAGTCAACAAGCATTTACCATGGGTTTATTACTTGGGCTAAGAGGTAGGAAAGGTAAAAACACAAAGTCTGCCCTCTAGAAATCTACTCTTTGAGGGTGAAGACCGCCTGCAAGTAACTAGGAAATAATACCCCCAAAATTAAAACTGCAAGGAAGTGGAAAAGAAAGGAAAGCTCAGTGGGATGGTAACTCATCATTATCAATAGTTTGAATGGCTTACTCCTGGGATACCCTGTAAAATATCTTTAAATTCTCATGCATTAGACTGCGAGCTCCAGCACCGTTTTCTGCCTCTCTTTATTTTGTCTTGGTCTCCAGAAGCCCAGCATGACGCCCGCTGCATTTTTAGTTTTTCAGTTTTTAACCAGGCCTGTGACTCCATTGGTCCAGGGAGGAACCGTCCCCATCCAGCTGCCCTCATGCCTCATCCTGCTGGATTTCCACCTCTGAAGCCCATAGGTTACTCTGGACCTACGGCCCCTGAAGGCCCCCTCTCCATCTGCTTGGAGCGGGTGAAGGTGGACACCAGGGTCCCCCACTTAAATACCCAGCCAGGGATCGTGCAAGTTCTCCATGCCCCATATATACTAACCATCGGCCTACCTCCGCTTCCCCTCCCACTAGGAGCCCCCATCTTCCCCCTTAGGAAAGCCTTCTCTCACAAAAGGATCTAAAACCCATTTGCACAAGGATGTTAGTGGCTGAGAACATATTACAGGGCTTGTCCTCCCAGGGATATTTTCATTTTCAGAGGGATCAGAAGCTTCTATTGAAGAAGGAATCCCAAATGATGAAATGAAATCACTGAGTCCCAAGCCAGCCGGAAGACTTCTTTAGTGGGGAGGGGTATGGGACGGGGACATAGGGCGATCCAGGCCCTTGACAGCTTTCTCTCATTCTTACCCATTCAGGTAAATTCATCCCTGATCAAGAGGGAAGGTTTGCCCGTGGGAAATAATCAGAATTAGAGTGAATATGACAATACCCAATTCTTTGTTTGGAATTCTCTTGGGCAGAATTTCTCCGTTTGAAAGGAAAGGCAAGGTTAAATCAGATGATCTCTGGCTAGATGGTCCAGGGTCAGCCCACTGGATGTGGATTCAAGAAGACAACCAGCCTCAGACATTTTTTACGCTGTGTCACCCTGAGCAAATCATGTCAGCCTCAGTTTCCTAATCTATAGAATGGGGAGAATGGTGTCTCCTTCCAGGAAAGGATCAGATGAGATTCATATATGTAAAGTGCTTAAAATATATTTAAATGCTAATGATATTAATTATTAACAATTAGAAACCGCAGTGCATAGAGTACCAGACCTGGAGTCAGAAAGACCTGAGTTCAAATGCAGCTTTCAAGCTGTGTGACCTTGAAGAAATTGTTTAATCCTTGTCTACCTCAGTTTCCTCATCTGTAAAATGGGGATAAAAGCAGCATGTGACTCCCAGGATTGTTGTGAGGATCAAATGGGATAATAATTGTAAAGTGCTTAACAGTGCCTGATACATACTAAATGCTATGTAAGTGTTTTGTAATATTATTATTATTATTAGCTTTTCAGGGAGATACCCTATACCTTATTTTTAAGGTCTCTTCCCCCTTAAAATTTTGGAGGATACCCTATAAATTATTTTTTAAGATTCCTTTTATTAGAATTTGTGGAGATTCCCTATACCTTATTTTTAAGGTCTCTTCCATGAGAATTTTTTTGGGCATACCCTATACCTTTTTTAACATCCCTTCTATTAGAATTTGTGGGGCTCTCCTATCCCTTATTTTAAGGTATCTTTCATTAGAGTTTTTGGGGTACACTATATTTTATTTTTAAGGTCTCTTCCATGAGAATTTTTGGGAAATACCCTATACCTTACTTTTTAAGATCCCTTTTATTAGAATTTGTGGGGATCCCCTATACCTTATTTTAAGGTATCTTTCATTAGAGTTTTGGGGTACACTATACCTTATTTTTAAGATTTCTTCCATTAGATTGTGAGCTCCTCAGGAACAGGGCCTATCTTCTGCCTCTTTTTGGATGCCTTGAGTTTAGCACAGTGTCTGACACATGGTAGGCAGTTAATAAATGTTTCTTGATTGATGGATTCCAATTCCAAACCAGGATTTTGTGACTTTGTTCTTGGCCAGTCACTTAAGAATCCCTGCTTTCCTCCTGAGGTTCAGATAAATAAAGAGATGGAAATAAAAGGGCTTCATCTTCTAGAAAGCTCTCGACTGATGTCAGGGATAAATGATTCAGTAGCATTATAGTTGAGACATTTTACTTCTCAGTTTCCTCATCTGGAAAATGGGTTAACAATTCCCATAGACCCCTTGGGAGAAACACATGAAGTAAAGTTCATAAAGTGCTTTGCAAACTTCAAAAATTGTGCAAATACCTGTTTATCACCATCATCATCATCACTTGTTAGTCTTTGTTCCTATATCAGGATTTTTCAACCTCTCAGCATGTTTTTTCAGCACTCTCCTCTTCTGGTAGAGTTGAAAGAGCATCAGGATTGGAGGCAGGGACAAGAATTCAAATCCTACCCTTGTCATTGATCTGCTGAGTTCAAATCCCATTGATCTGTTTGTTTTTCTGGCTTCATTCAAGATTTACCTTAAATCCTAACTTTTTTTAGTATAAAATTTTATTTTATTCTTAAGAGTCATTTAAATTTATTTATTTTTAACAATCTTTTTTTTTAAATTTTGAGTTCCAAATTTCCTCCCTCCCTCAAGCCCCTCCCCCACTCATTGAGAAAGCAATTAAGATGATATTGATTATGCATGTGATTATACATATTTATATCTTAGCCAAATTGCCTCCAGCACCAAAAAAAAAAAAAAATAAGAAAGCTACTGAAAGTGAACAAAATCTGCTTCATTCTGCATTCAGAGCTCTTTGGAGGGGGGATAGCATCAAATCCCTACCTCTGCAGCCCCTCTCTGTTCCCCTTCCCTTTGTGATTTCCTACCATCTATTCTGTTTTTAAGTTTTATATTCACAGAATTAAATCTTCCATGAGAATATGAGTCCTTGAGGCTAGAGACTATGGATTTCACTTTCTTTCTATCCTCAGCAGAGTACCTGATACATAGTAGGTGCTTAATAATAATTTGTTGATTGATTATGTACTGACTGAGTGACTCTGGACAAGTCATTTGCCCACAAACTCATTCTCTGAGTTTTCATTTACTGCACTATAAAGTAAAGGGGTTGATCTAGAACACTGTTATTATCCCTTCCATTTCTAATTCTTTGACCCTTTGATTTCAACCACAAGCATTATTAAGTACCTACTATGTGCAACATACTATGCTAGGTCCCCAAAATACAAAGAAAAATATATATCCTTGACCAGAGAGAGATTATAATAATATAAGCTTATAATATAGATAATAGTATATCTTATATTTATATATAACAAGTTATATGCATTATAATATATAAGCTTATAATATAATAATGGTTCAATAGACATAAAACTATAATGGGGAGAAGTTTAAGAAGAGATCCTTAATAGCTAGCCGTATCAAGGAAGTTTTTTGGGTTTTTTTAAGTTTTTAAGAGAGACAAGAATCCAAGAATGTGAAGACAGAGCAGTCCAAATATGGAGGACGGTTTATTTGAATTTATTAAGCTCTCAATATATACCAAGCATCCTGGGGTTTTAAAAAATAAAAATAATTCCTGCCTTTTGATAAATTAGAAAATTGGTTGAGGCCAAATAATAGATAATAGAGAGTCTTTAATTCTACAATAAGCAGCCACTAATGATTTTAGAGCAGAGGAGTGACCCTTAAGATACTAACTTTGTAGAATATGATTGAAGAGAGAGAATGAGAGCTGAATGAAAAATTAAGAGCTTATTAGGAGTCCAAGCAAGAGGTGATAATGACTTCAACTAGAGGTCAAGTGGGACTGAATGAAAGAGATGATGTGTGGAGACAGAATAGACAAGACTTTGCAACTGATTCAAGGTTGAATATGAGGTAGGGAAGAGCTAGGAAGGTAGACTGTGTTTAATGAGACAGAAGACCTGGGAGCTCTCTATCATGTCTTAAACTTAAAAGAAAGGAAAGGGAGAGAAAGGAATACGCCAAGAAGGAAAGGGAAAGGAAGAGGAAAGAAATGATCTATATCCAGAAGTATTTATAAACAAGGAAGAGAGGGTAAGTGGAAACAACTACTGCCACTTCAACCGTACTCTCATCTGAACTGTTTGAAGGAAGGAAAACATACATACACACGGACACAAAAATACATTTCGCTCCACTTTGGACATGTTGAGTTTGTGAAGCCTCTTGGAAGCCCAAGTGAAGATGACCTATAAATAATGTAGTGATGTAGGATTGGAGTTCAATAAATAGATGAGCAATTGAAGATTTACTAACAAGAACAACTAAGGACTATGTAAGTATGAAGAACAGAGAGAATTTTGCCATGATCTGCATTTGAGTATTCAATGTTTGCATTTCCCCAACCAAATAATTGTTATTTGTCTTTAATGTTCAGGCTGGTCTCTTAAGAGAAAAGGTAAAGGCGATGAATGATTGAGCTTTCATTATAGTCTGGATTAACCTTTTTAAAAATGCAGTAGAGCTTGGATGTAAAAACAAAGGAAAAGGAATTGTCTACTCTCCATCCAATTAGTCTGGACCACATACAAGAAAGTTTTCCCATAATTTGTGAGCTTCTTTATAACAGGGACTGCTTTTTGCCTTTCTTTGTTTCCTCATTGATTAATCCAAATCCTGGTACATAGTAGGTGTTTAAATATATGCTTGGGGCAACTAGGTGGTGCAGTGACTAGGGCATCTGGAATCCAGAAAATCTGAGTTCAAATCTAGCCTCGGATACTTATTCTGTGTGACTTTGGGTAAGCCAATTAACATGTTTGCCTCAGTTTCCTCATGTGTAAAATGAGCTGGAGGAGGAAAATCACTTCAGTATCCTTGCCAAGAAAACCCCAAATTGGGTCACAAAGGGTCTGAAATGACTGAATAACAGCAGCAATATATACTTACTAACTGACAATGAGAAAAGGTTTTAACGGGCTAGAGCTCTGAGCTAAATATAATTAGATCGAGTTTAATCAAGATAAATGTAAAATCTTACACTTGAATGCTACAGAGAGGTGCGCACACTCTGCGCACAGAGAGACTGTGGTTTTTCTGACAAAGATCAGGAGGGGTTTAGTGGACAGCAAACTCGGTTTGAGTCAGCTGTGTGACACGGCAGCCAAGAGAACCAAGAAAAAGGGGTGGAGGATACAAACAGGCCAGTTTAGGTTGGATAAAGGGGAGCTGTTTCATCTTTGGGTTCCCAGCAGCTAGCAGAGTACCTGGCTGAGAGTAAGCAGTTGATAAATGTTTGTTGAGTGATTGGTAGATCTAATCTCAAAGGTCTTAATTTAGGGAGTGAGAAAATCACCTCCATATTTCTACCAAGTGTAGTCCCATAGAGCAATAGTCTCCAAGTTGAGAATTGGGACCCTTTGGGGGGGTGGGGGGAGGGTTGAAACCTGAAACCTCAGTGTGCCTAATTAGCCACTTAGTGGGTGAGAAGACAGGTTCCCATCCCACTCTCTTATGACCTCTGATCTTAAAACAGAGCAATGACATCATCAGAGTGATTGATGACTTGACTTGAAAGTCAATGGCATTTAAATGAGGCAGGAATCTTCAACATCAAAAGCCACATTTGCTCCTCCCGTGTCGTCTGGCTCTGGTAGCAAGACCAAGAACAGGACAACTGGAAGTGGTCCCAAGATACAAGGAGACTTTGGCTTTCTGCTGCAGGATTTCCCAGATACCAGTTTGTCCAAGAAAACACCCAAACTGGGCCATCTTTTGCCTCAAAGAGACTTGTCTCTAAGGTAACCTCAGCTACCCTCATCTCTCCATACTCCCCCCTTCACTCTTCCCCTCTGCTGTCCAGACCTCCAACTTCCCTCCTCCTGAGTAGTTTCAACCTGAATTAATTGCTGCCCAAGGTACCTCCACACTCTGATACCTGACAATGGCAGGTATCCCCTGGAGTTTGGGTGGAAACAGGTAAAAGCCCTATCTCCTCTCTTTCCATTTTGCGAATCCCAGATGAACTGTTGGGGATGAGTTGGGATTTTCCTCAAGGATTTCATTATATTATCTTCCCCTAACTCCAGTAGAATAGTATTGGTAATAATAACAATAATAATAATACTTACATAGCATTTAATATGTGATGTGCTAAGTGCTTTACAATTATCATGTCATTTGTCCTCAAATCTTTAGCATTATATTTATTTATTATGTGTATTATTAATAATAAATAAAACTGTATTTATATAACACATATAATAAATAAATAGATAGATAAATAATAAACTAATATATAAAAATATAATAACTACATAAAATATATACAAATAATAAATAAATAAACTATTATTTATGTAATAAATATAACAAACTAAAAACAAATAAAAAATAAAAAATAAAATTAAAATAAATAGGCAAATAAGTATAATATAATAAATAGATAAACAAATACATAAAAACAAAAAAATAAAAAAACTGTTATTTGTGTAATAGTGTGTCTCTGTGTATATATATGTATGTATGCATGTATGTATGTATTAGTCAACAAGGTAGCACAGTGGATAGAATGCCAGGTCTGGAGTCAGGAAATCTTCCTGAGTTCAAATCTGGTCTCAGATACTTCCTCCTATCTGTGTGACCCTGGGCAAGTCACTTTACCCTATTTGCTTCAGTTTCTTCACTTATAAAATGAGCTAGAGAAGAAAATGGCAAATCCCTCCAGTATCTCTGCCAGGAAAACCTCAAAAGGGGTCATGAAGAATCAGATATAACTGAACAATGACTCAACAACTGCAGCAGCATTTATACAGCACTTTATTAAGTGTCTTACTTACATTAACTCATTTTACCCTCACAGTCTCTGGGAGATAGGTGCTATTATTATTCCCATTTTACAGATGAGGAAACTAAGTTACTTACCCAGGAACACACAGCTAACAAGTTTCTGAGGCAGTATTCAAAATCAGGTCTTCCTGACTCGGGTCCCTTTTTCTACTTTATCTTTTAGCTTTTATCTGCTTTATCTACTGCACTGCCTCAAATAAGAGGAAATGAGCTAGGGATAAATACAAAGTCTCAAGCTTTGGGTTCAAAAAATCAATTTCTTTAGAATAATACGAGCGGGTAGTTGGGCAATAGTTTGTTTGAAACAGCCTAGTGGGCAAACGCGGCCTTGGTTTACTCATTCAGAAAGTTCCATATGAGTCAGCTGCGTGCTGAAGAAGATGTGAAAGAAAGGTAGCTTGTTCTATCAGTATATACTAGAAACCTGTGATTTCTTTAGCAACGGGAAACTCCCTTCATTGAGCACATCAGCTTTGTAATTCAGAGAGTTGTCTGAGGCCCAGGGAAGTGAAATGGCCGGCCTGTGATAGCCCTTGTAATTAAGTGCCTGGGGAACCATTGGTCCTGGGGACCCCCGGCCCAGCAAGCCCCCGTGCCCCATGACCCCGCAGCAGTCTGATGGGACGCCCAGAATGGCTCCTTCCGTCCGGGGCTTCTTTGAGAAGCTGGAGTCCAGAGGGAGGGAAGGAGCTCAGAATCCAGCTGAGTTTTTCCTGGTCAGATCCCTTCTGCAGGATGTTGTTTAGTTTAAGATCCCACAGGTCAGGCAGGAAGTGGATAATAAAGCCAGAGAGTGTCAAAGGGAAGATCGGTGGAAAGCTATTGGGATGGTGAACTTGGAGAGAGGTAGATTTAAGGGGGGCATTGTAATCCACCTTCAAATATTTAAAGTACCATCATCTGAAAGAGGGAAAAGACTTTTCTCCCTGATCCCCAAGGGCAGAAGTCACAGAGACACATTTAGGTTTTGGGTCAGGAATGAGTTGCTAAATATTGCACTGGCCAGACACAGACTAGACTGCCCAGGAGCGTTTCCCCTCACTAGAGAGAGCCAGTCCTAGGAGGGAAGACCAGGTTGCCCCATGTTCTCACCTGGAGCATCCTTCCACCATTCCCACCCCTTTGTCCATGGGTGATTCCTTCTGGGGCCATGTTTAATTCTATATTTTATATTATATTTTATTTATTAGATATATAATTATTATTATCTGAGTACAAGGCCTTTATTTCCATTGGAATGTGACCCCCTTGAGGGCAGTAACTGTTTCCTTTTTTATCTTTAATTCCTAGAGCTTAGTGTAGTATCTGTCCCATAGGATGCCCTTGCTGAATTCTTGGTGAATGAATAAATAATATGGGGCAGACGGTCGTCACATCTGAGAGGGTTTTCCTGGGCTGGTGCAGGTTGGTGTTCCTAACCTACCAACTGTGACAAGTACTGAGATGTCTCAGTCTCCTTGCCTGTAAAATATATCCACTAGTCGTGTCTCAGATTAGAAACAAACCTTCTTTCTGGCTCGGGTGGAAGGAATATGTGTCACTTCCCTAAGAGCCAAACTCACCATCAGAAACAGCGTGTCACAAACCCCGTGCCTGCACCTGCCGGCGTTCTCTGGACGGCCCCCAAATCCTCCTGTTTGTTATTTCTTGGCTTTCCCCCCAAAACCCTGTGAGTGGTTGTCTCTCCCCTCCCCTGCTCTCCTACTCATGAGAACACAAATATGTCTCACAACCTCAGCATCCTCCCCAGGCTCTCTCACCGCCCAGATCCAACCAGGTGCCAAATCTCTTCATTTCGACCTTCCTTGCCTCCCATATGTGTCCCCTTCCCTCCTCTGCGCCAATAGACAAAGGCAGACCCTCACCACCTCCCCTTGGGACCATATCCTTTCCTCTCCCCTGTCCTGAATCCATCCTCCACTCAGCTACAAACCGATTTTCTTAGCCCTAGGGCCTGACCGTGGCCAGTGGATAGAGAGCTGGGTCAGGGTCAGGAAGACCCTTCCCCGAGCTGAGCGACTCTGGAATAGTCACATAAGCTCATTTCCCAGTTTCTTCACTTAGAGAATTATAACAAACCCACCTTTACAGCCTTTGTGGTAAGGATCAAATAAGAGAATATTTATAAAGTGCCTAGCACATCGTTAGTTCTATAAATACGTTAGCTATTACTAGTTGTTGTTCAGTCAATTTTCAGTCATAGTGGATTCTCTGTAACCTAATTTGGGGTTTTCTTGGCAAAGACTGGAGCAGTTTGCCGTTTCCTTCTCCAGCTCTTTCTACAGATGAGGAACTGAAGCAAACGGGGTGAAGAGACTTGCCCAGGAGCTCACCTTGGGTCACAGGATGGAAAGATGATCATTGAGTGAACGTGGGATCCTCTAGTAAGACTAAATAGGAAATAATGAACAGATCAAAGGCACTAAGATGAAGAGGGACCACTAGGGGCTGAGTTTACTTTGGAGAGAGGGGGCGGCAGCTGCCGGTGGGCCCAGAGTAAACCTTCTTTGGGGTGATTCCATCCAAGACAGACCCCCCCATCATCCTGAGCCTTAAAAGCCTGAGCAGGAGAGCTAGTGTGCTGAGTGATGGGTACTTTGTCAGTAATCTGGGACAAGACAGCAGGGAGCCCCAGTCACCCTCTGCCAGCTTTCTACCTGCTCATACCTCATTCTTGGTTTCCAGGGCTAGGTCAGCTAGGTGACAAATAGCACCTGGAGCTGTCCAATGGCTTGCCCACTGTCACACAGCTCATAAGTAAAAGAGCTGGAAATACAACTCAGATCCAGAGTCATAGAATCCATTTCAGAGCTGGAAGGGCCCTCAATAACTATGCAGTTTAGTATCTGAAAAAATTCCTTGCACTCCAGCTAAGGGGTGCCACAGGTAGTCACTAAAACCTGAGTTCCAAATCTATTCCATGCACTTACTGTGTGACCCTGGGCAAGTCACTTACCACCTGTCTGCCTCAGTTTCCCTAGTTGTAAAATAGGGATAATAACAGCACCTGCCTTCCAGGGTTGTTATGAGGACCAAATGAGATATTCCTGAAGCTCCTGGAACAATATCTGGCAAGTAGTAAGCGCCACATACATGTTAAATGTGATTTTTAATGATAATTTCCCTTTTTTCCCTGCTGAGAAGTAGGTGAGATGTGTAGGAGAGATTTAGGCTGCAAGAGAGCCAAGACCAATGGCCCACAAAGGTGATGGAGTTTTTCCCTCTGACCCACCTTCTCCCCATCTGCGTCTCCAAATGGAATCCTTATTTCTTCCTCATAAAACTTTAATCCTGTTTGATACCCCTCTAAGCTATCGGCCTACAGAGATGCAGAATAAAAAAAATAAAATAAGCCCCAACAGCTGCCGGCTGGAATCTGATTTTCTCTTCCTTCACTTGGGGATTTTAAGCCTTTTCTTTCTAAAGATTGGTTTGTCAGGAGAGATTGGGGTTGCGTTAGAATGTCTGGGAGCTTGGATTCTCAGATCTTCCCCAATGAAAACACATGTATCATCCTCCTGAATGGTACCCAGCCTTTTGCAGGGCATTTTAGCCCGCATTTCATCTGAAATCCCCCCAAACCGGGTCAATCAATCCGCAAGCATCAATAGCGCTTGCTCTCTGCCAGGCAGGACTCAGAGACAAAAATGGAATCATCGCTGCCCTCCAGGAGTTTTCTATCAGGGTAGATACATATTTGAGTATGTGGAAAATAAATGCAGTTGATTTTTGAGTGGGGAAGGTACAAGTAGCAGGGGGATTGGTAAAAGTCCTATGGTTTTGAGATGAGTCCCAAAGAAAGCTCAGATATCATCTTATTTTTTGTTTGATTTTGTTTAATTTTAAGAATATTTTATTTTTCCAAATTCATGCAAAGATCATTTCAACATTCACTTTGGCAAAACCTTGTGTTCCAAATGTCTCCATCTTCCCTCTCCCTCTCGGAGCCAGGACTAGATGAGGCTCATTAGACTTTTGGGCTGAAAGGGACCCCAAAGGCCATCTAATCCAACCCAACAATTCTACAGATGGGGAAACCGAGGCCCACTTGTCCAAAGTCATTCAGAA
Organism: Sminthopsis crassicaudata; assembly: GCF_048593235.1. Classification (NCBI taxonomy): domain Eukaryota; kingdom Metazoa; phylum Chordata; class Mammalia; order Dasyuromorphia; family Dasyuridae; genus Sminthopsis; species Sminthopsis crassicaudata. The sequence goes on along the minus strand of NC_133617.1, from coordinate 35,452,424 downwards.
AAAAAGTGACAACTGAAATTTTAGCTCAAGTCTTATGATGAGGGGAGTGAAAGGAGGAACATAAATGCTCCATTTTTGTAGTTAGAGGACCTGGGTTCCAGTCCCAGTTCCCCTATTTTTATCTGTCATGTGGGGCAAGTCCATTCAACTCTTTCAGCTTCAAATGTCTCACATATAAAATAAGAATAAAATAAATATATATTTATTTTTAAATTAAATTATTGAAAATAAATATAACAAATAAAAAAATAAAATAAAATAAGAAATGGGATTAAAGACCTACTTAGCTCATTAATGCTCTGCATCTCTGTCCCCTGATTACAAATTCAGTGTGCCTTCCACTCTGCCACAATCCTATTCATCCTTGCATCCCCCGTGGAGGCTTCCAGAGGACCTGGCACATATTTGATGTCTAGGAAATGTTTGTTGAATGAGTCAGAGTTTCTAATGTGACAAGAAAAGCCAAGTCCTGGAGCGCGAGGCGGCAGAATGACCTGGGGCATCTCTCTTGAAACTCACAAATTTTGAAAGTAAATAGAAAGCCTTCACCTGAGCAGAGGGGGATATTTGGAGCAGGAAGGAAGGGCATGTATTTTGAACAATCGGCCTCCCAGGAACATAGGTTAAGTCAAGTCACCGAGCATTTATGAAGCACCTATTACATACCAGACATTGCACTAAGGGCTGAGGATACAAAGAAAGGCAAAAGACATTCAGCATCATAGTATTCTCACCTTTGTTGAAAACAGGAATATTTTGTGCAAGAAGAGACCAGCTCATGAAGGGCTTTAAAAAGAACACTGGATCCTGGAAGCAAAAGGAAGCCACTGGAATTATTTAATATAATGGCAGGACACCATGGTTCAGAGAACACCAGTTCATCTTCCTGACTTAAAATCCTGGTATGTAGTAGGTGCTTAATATATGCTTTGGTCAACTGGATGTTGCAGTAGATAGAGTGCCCCACCTAGAGTCAGGAAGGCCTGAGTTTAAAATCCACTTCAGACACTTAATAACTGGGTGATGTTTGCCTCAGTTTCCTCATCCTTAAATGAGCAGGAGAAGGAAATGACGAACCGCTTCAGTAACTTTGCCAAGAAAACCCCAAATGGAGTCATGAAGAGTCAGACATGACTTAAAAACAACTGGACAACAGCACAGACGTTTTATGAGCTCTATTATCCTCTTCTCAAGGGTATAGATAAGGAAACTGAGGCTCAGAAAAAAGAAGGAGCTTGTTCAAAGTCACACAGAAAGAAGGGACAGCTGAAATTTGAGTCCAAATCTTCTGAAGGGGAAGGGGAGAGGGGGAATGGAAAATCTCCATATTTGGAGTCAGAGCATAAAAATGCTTGTTAAGTGATGGATTGATTCTTTGGGTCATAAGTCAGGGGGAAGCTTGACCCATGTTTGCTGGGACGTTTATGGACTAATTCTGGTACGCTCCCAGAGTCCACGTTGTCAGCTCTTAGGGACTTGAGTCTTGTTACTGGCTACAAAAGACTGAGGATGTCCCCAAAGAGGACGGAGAAAATGTGAATGACTTAAATGACATCTAGAAGAGTGTAAATGGACTGGTAAAAGACCCAGAGTCCCTGTTAGATGAGAATCAGCCAAAGGAACTGGAAGTGTTTAATCTGGAAAAAAGAGACCAAGGGAAGACACGATACGGTCTTCAGGTATTTCAAAGGGTTTGCCATGTGGAGGAGGTATTTCACTTATTCTGTTTGGCCCAAGAAGGTAACACTGGAGCAATGGGTCCATTGCAAAATGGCCAAGTTAGACTCAATATCAGGAAGGACTTCCTAACAAACAGAGCCCCCCAAAAGTAGAATGGGCTGTCTCCAGAAACTGAATGAGCCAGCTCCAAAAGGGAATGGTTATATCCAGAAAAGATGGACTCCCCCTCCTTGAAGGTAATAAAGCCTGGAATATTTGTTCTTATATTATATCATATCATATCATATTATAAATACTTGTTATATTATATTGTATTGTATTATATTATGTTATACAAAAATAAATACAAATAATACAAATAAAATAAATATAAAAATACTTGTTATTATATGATATTGTATATTATATTATACAAAAATAAATAAAAATAATACAAATAAAGTAAATACAAAAAACACTTGTTATTATATCATACAAAAGGGCTCTTTGAGGGTATGGCTCGGCCTAGACCAACACTGAGCTCCCTCTGGCTTCCCTGAAAGGATAGCTGGACTCATAGATCAGGTCACAGAAGCTTGAGCAAGGTCTGAGTTTCTGTGGCCATCAGATGACCAGTTCAAGGCCCCTGTGCGGGTGAGAATCTCAGTCATCGAATCTCCCAGTCCTCCATCACCCAGGTCTTTATCATTCTGAACAAGTATTCGGCTAAAGTGATTACATCAGTTCAAAAGCAGATTCCCCAAGAAGGCCCATCACATGCTGACACAAATACTTTGCCACACGGAGCGGAGGCCGGCCGGCCCCCTCCCCAGACTGAGAACCCCCAGGCCTGGGCCAGTGTTCCTGCCACCAGCTCTTCCTCTTCATCCTCAGAGACCCAAGTAAATGTGTGTGGATAATAGAAATGAAACAGGCCTAAAAATAATTTAGCTGTAGGTCCCCATAAATATAGGGGCCGGCCTCCGTCACTCTTCTCCAGGCTGTACCCCGACTCTCTGCAGTCCTCTCTGACGTTCCCTTCCCCAAGGATGACTCCTCTCCTTTATGTATCATGTTCCCCCATTGGAAGGGAAGCTTCTCGAGGGCAGGGCCTACCTGTTGTTCTGCTTACAGCACATAGTCAGTGCTTAATAATTCCTTATTAACCTGCTGGAATTGAATACTCAGTATATCCAGGACTAGATAAACTCAGGGACAGACAGTAGAAATGGCTCCACTTTCAGCAAGCTTAATGTGGGAAATCTCTTGATTTGATTGAAATAAAAGGAAAAAATTGAGGGAAAAAGAATTACTCTTCTCATAATGATGATAATAATAGTGATTATACCACAGAAGGATTCACCACAAGCATTGATTGAGTGGACAGGACCTCAATAGCTTTTAAAACTTAATTTTATTTTAAATTAATTAAATTTACATATAACTTCCCCAAGAAATAAAATTGTATAGAAGAAAAGACACTGATACTGTCCTGAGTAAGGACCTGAATGCAAAGGCTGCCTCTCGTGCTTAATAGATGTATGACCCTAGGAAAAAATCACTTTAACTCCCCCCCTCAGTTTCCCCATCTGTAAAACAAGAGGATTGGGTTCGGTGGCTCTGAGGACGTGCCCGTCAGCTCTCTGGTTATACTGCAGGCCAGGGTCAGGCAGGGCACACCTGTGTGGGTAAATCTGTCACCACGGGGGTCAGAAAAGAATCTCAAGCGCAGGCAGCTTGGTCCAGTGGAAAGAGCCAGAAATTCACTGGGTATGTCACTCCCTCTTTTTCAGCTTCCCCATTTTCTAAAATGGTCTGGTCCCCTCCAATCACAACATTTTACGATCTCAGGATGATCCTCTCCCTGCTCCATCAACCTCCCCACCCCGGGAAATGACATCCAAGGTGACACATTTGGGCTAGGGTCCCCCCGGGAGAGTCTGATGTCAAATTCAGATGTTGTTTTCTTTTTTTTCCATCCTCCACAGCTGGGCCAGACTGAGTCAAGCTTACGAAGTTATCTGTTGTAAGGCAATACAAATCCCTGCTCAATCCATCATCCCACCACATAAGAACAACAATAAATTAATTTTAAAAAAACCCATCCCACTTTCAGCAAACTTAACATGTGAAATTCCTAATTGAAATAAAAGGAAAAAATGAGCGAAAAATAATTACCCTTCACAATATTTTAAAAAACTGAAAATTCACATGTTTTAGTGTGTTGCAAGAATCTCTATACCAGCTACCCTTCTAGAACTTAGCAGAGAGGCAGGAATAGTTAAAAAAAAATTATCAGTTAATCAAGGGAGGTAAGCAACTTTGAACCTCAAGGAGGTTAAAGGTCACTCAGCTAATAAGTATGTAGGGTTTTCTCAGACACTTGCCTGAGACACAGAAAGCTTAAGTGATTTTCCAGGGTCACCCAGCTAAGTAAATGTCAGAGGCAGGACTTGAGTCCTCTTCCTAAAGCCAAATCTAGCAAATCTCTGGAGATTTAATTCCCTGGAAAAGCCAGTTTCTGTCCAGCCAGCACCGATTTCTTGAGAACAACACAAAATGGAGGAAAAAAAATATGTTCTCAGCTCTAGCTGGGTCATTCCTGTGGGTGGGAGAGGGGTCATATTTTTAGCAAATCCACTCTGGTACTTTGGAAAGCTCTTGTACCCAAAGTGTTCCAGGCTCCCGCCGTGTGCTAGTTGCCATGGTACCGAGTGCTCCATTCTATCGTTAGCTACAGTAAACAGCCTCTTGAAGCATCAGCCCTGCCACCTGAGTACAAATTAGCCCTGGCCACTAGAAGCCAGACTTGTTTTTATCTCCCTCAGAGAAAGCCAGCTGTCTTCTGTCCCTGCCCCCAAGCCTCTTCATCAGAGTTTTCAAACATCCCTGAGCCCCTTGAGTGTCTAGAGCCCCCCATGCCTCTCCTCTACCCCTAGTCCTGACCCCTGCCATTCTCCTAAACTCAGCCACTCAAGAAATCCATGGGGAAACAACTCTCTGAGGCAATTAGGTTTTAGGGATTGTTGAGTCTGAAGAGAATATGGGGAACATTATTGCTGTCATCCGTTCTCAGGAGGCTGTCAAAGGGGAAGACTTGGTCCATTTGGCCCCAAAGGGCAGAACACTAGGTAGAAAATCTAAATCTATCTTCTTTCACTCTTTCCTACATGAAAGGAAGGAAATAAGCACTTATTAAGCACCGACTGCATGCTAAGTACTGGGTGCAGGAAGCACAAAGACAGTTTCTGCTCTCACACAGATTAACAAAAATAAGATAAATTCAAAGTAAATACAAAGCAATTTCAAGGGGATAATAAGTAGCAGGGGGGAGGGGAAATCAGGAAAAGGCTCAGTTTAGGTACTATAGTATCTGTCTGGATGTGGGAAGTTATCCAATTCTCTGTGGATCCATTTGGGGTTTTTCTGGTAGAGATACTAAAGAAGTTTGCCATTTCCTTCTCCATCTCATCTGATAGATGCAGAGACTGAGGCACGGAGCATTAAGGGACTGACTTAGAGTCACACAGCTAGGATGCAGGAAGACCTGAGTTTAATGAAGCTCAAGACAATAGCTGATCGAGTCTTGGTAAGCCACTTAACATCTGTCTGCCTCAATTTCCTCAACTTAAAATGGGAATCATAAAGCACCTACCTCCTAGGGTTATTGTGAGGGTCAAATGAGATAATTTTGTAAATTCATATACCTATGAACCTGGTAAATAGTAGGTGCTTAATAAATGCTTAGTTCATTCCTTTGATGTAGAAGGTGGTACTTGAACTGTGAAGGAAGGTAGATATTCTATAAGATGGAATTAAAAAGACCAGGGACAGAGGCAGGAGATGAGATTATGTGTGTATGCATGTAAATTATATATAAATATAATATTTTGTAATATTCATGAAATAGAGGATTATATTTATGTAATACAGGGTTAAGAAGAGGCTGGTATTCTGATATTGTAGTTCAGAGAGAAAACATCCTCTCCTAGCCCTGGAAGCAATTTGTTCTATCACCTGGGAGTTTTAAAAGAGACACTCAGACTTTAAGAGATGAGACTGAGAGGAAAGAGGGGGAGGAGATGGTGTCCCCACTCCCACTCTGGACTTAATAAGATGATTGGAAAGCATCTGTGACAAAGGAGGAAACAAATGATAGAAGAAACTGAAAGAAGAAGATAACAGCAGGAAAGACAGAGTTCAAGGTAAGCCATCAGGCTTCTTGAAATAGAGGACTCAGCCTGAAACTACTGATTTTACTCACTTTTTCATGTACTGAGTGATGTTCCCCCCAAAGTCTGTTCTTTCCCCAACATTTGCTCTTGTCCAGTAACAGGCTCAGTGATAAATTCTACTCACTTCTAAATGTTTCCTGCAAATCAATCTCACCTCAAATATGGAGAGCCAAGGGTTAGCTGGAAATGGCAATAAAATTCAAATTATAGCACAGAACCAGATTTCTCTCTGAATGTTAGGAACTTTCCAAACCGGGGGCTCGAAGCTATTGTGATATTACCTTTCATCTAATCTATGCTCAATAAAGCAGCAGAGGAAGGACTACTTAGTCACCAGGGACATTATGAATGAAGGAATAAAGCATTAATTAAGCATTTACTAAGTACGAATCACTGGGCTAAATGCTAAGGGGACAAATGGAATAATGAGCTCCTGCTCTCAAGGAGCTCACATATAATGGGAGAAATAAAATATGAGTTGTTTTGCCTGCAAGTCAGAAAAAAAAGTCCATGATCCTTCAGATGAAGCATTAAAACAGATAATAATGTCTCTTATTTCATGCCATTTCCCTGGTAAAATGATTTGACAAAGACTTTAATGACAAGAGCTTTTTTTTGGGGGGGGGCGGTCTTCAGCATCTGTAGTTGTAGCATCTTGAGGTTACCAGATTGCATCGGCCCAAAAAGATGGCTGAGGAGACTAGGCTGGAAGTATTGATATTCCTAAGGTTCTTGGGTTCAGGATCCTGGGAAGTCTCCATCCATATTGGAGGGGTGATAATGGTCAAGGTTGTCTTACTTGTCTTGCTTTTCTAGCTATGGCTGGTCAGATCTCTAAAGATAAGGGGGTAGAGTGGACAACATAATGACCAAAGAACTACCAGTCAGAGAGGAGATAGGCAAGTTCTAGGGAAGGTTCAGATCTGCCTTATGTAGGAGGAAGGAGGAGACAGAAAGGACTCTAGATCCCTCAATGACATCCAACAGTGCTATATTCACTTATTATATTTTTCTTCCTTATTGGCAAGTGAATTTCTTGAGGGCTTATTTGTGGCAAGATTTGTGCCCATCTCTTCAAGTCTTCAAGCCCAGAAAGCTACCCACCTGGCCCTTCCTCCGCCATTTTACATGCCATCTCTGAATTCCATATATTTTCACTGGCTGTCTTCCTCATTTCTGCCTCTTGGCTTTCTTCAAATCTCAGCTAAAATCTTAACCTTCTCCAAGAAGCCTTTACCAGTTCTCCTTAACAATGTACCTTCCCTCTGAGATTATCTCCAATTTATCCTGCCTGAACCCTACTTGTAGACAATACTTTGCCCGCTGTCTCCCTCACATCATGAGCTCTGTAAGTGTAGGGACCCCAACACTTAGCACTCTCCTTGGCACTTAATAAATGCTTGTTTGCAGCAAGAAGGCCGATTGGTCTACACCATCCAGTTTGTGAAAAGAAGGAATATATAATATATAATAACAATAGTATATAATAAACCCGGAACAAGGGGGTCGGGGCTATGAGTGAAAGGCTTTAAATGCCACATGGAGGAGACTGATACTAAAGCCAATAAGTGACTGCTAAAGTTTATTGAGTCTAGGAGTAACAGGATCAAAAGTGCACTTGAACAAAATCTCTTTGGCTGTTGAGTGGAGGATGGATGGGGGAAAGGAGAGACTTTGAGGGAGAGGGAACAATTAAGAAGCTACAGAAATAATCCAGGTGAGAAAGAATGAGACCGAAATAGGGAAACATTTGTGTGATTGAAGGGAAGGAGATGGATGTGAGAGATATGGCGGAGGTAGAGAATTCTCAAGACTTAGTAAATGATGAGATTTGTGGGGAAAGGGAAAGAAAGTAAGTAGGATAATTGCAAGTTGTGATTCTAGATGAATAGGAAGGATAATGGTTCCTTGGAAATAGGAAATTAGAAAAAAAAAGGGTGGAGTAGAGGAGAGATCATTAAATTTTGTTTTGGACATATTGAATTTGAGAGGCCCATGGGGCAGCTAAATGGTGAAGTGAATAGAGTACCAGGCCTGGATTCAGGATATTAGGAAGACCTGAATTCAAATTTAGCTTCAAACACTTACTAGCTATATATCCTGGACAAGTTACTTAACCCTGTTTGCCTCAGTTTCCTCATCTGTAAAATGAGCTGTAGAAGAAAAGGGTCAATTATTCCTGTATCTTTGTCAAAAAAATCCCATTCGGGTCATAAAGAATCAAACAACTGAAATAACAACAATGGGAAATCCACTCAGAATGTTCAGTGAGCATTTGGCAATATGGGACCAAGTTCAAGAGAGACCCAGGGGACCAAGATAATTCTCATAGAGATGATCACTGAACCCAAGGGAGCTGCTGAGATCAAGTGAGAGAGCTTTGAGAGAATAAAGAAACACTCAGGACTGACTCTCACGATATTCTCACAGTTAGCGGGCACAGGTGCGATAATGAGTAGCAAAAGAAATCGAAAAGACAGAGCCCGATAGGTAGGAGAAGCAAAAAAACCAATGTCATAAAAACCCAGAGAGAAGAGAATATCAAAGAGAAGAGGGTGGCCATAGTTGTCAAATGTGACAAAAGAGAAGTTAAGAAAGATGAAGAATGATAAAAAGACTTAAAATAAAACAATCAAGATATAACACCCCCTCTGGGTCATTCTCCCCACCTGGCACACATCCATAACGGAGGCTCTCAGAAGACTACTTTTCCTTTTCAGAGTTCTAGAGCTAAACCGGAGAGGATGGGACTTCTTGTAGTTTCACTTATGAGCCCCTACTGGTGTGCTTCCCATTAGTTATCAGCCAGATGGATTAGCCTTTAGAGTACTGGCTAGATAGCTATAGCAAGAATGTTTGTTACCAAATCAGAGATACAATCTACCCTTAGGGAAAATAAGCTCAAACTTGTTGGAGTAAAATTCTAGAGAGAGGAATATGTGACACAAGAGTAACCCATAATTTCTGGTTTCTAAGAGTCCTTTTCTCCCTTCAGAGAGTCTGATAGAGTTCCCCCGGACATAGAGCTGACGGGCTGCAAGGCTCCGTGACTTTATGGAGTCCCTGACCTGTACTTCTCTCCATTCAGAGGGACCACTGCCTGAAGAAGCTTTCCTTAATCTTTCTAACTTGTTCTCAGTATATCCTACGTGCCCATTGGCCATTCCAGGGATACTGCCAGTGAGAATCCAAGATCTAACTGTGGGAAATTAAGAAAATCCTCATCTGATCATTGAGGGACGGGAGGGATGGAGGGAAAATGGGAAACTTCCTCTTCCTCCTTCTCCCTTAGGGCAGCTCCCTTGCTATCATCCTTTACCATTGGATTCTACCATCATTTAACTGACTGGCTCAGAGCCAAAGCTGCTTTTACACAGAACCCAAATTTGTCTCTATTTTTTAACTAATCATAATTCTAACGTCTGTCTTTATCCACTGGTGACAGTAATTTTTTCCTCTAAAACTGACTAAGGACCTGTTTATGTTTGTGAATGCTTGACTCAGGTGGCCTGTCCAATTAACTGAGGCTGGGATGGAGCCGCTCTCACAAACAGATCCTGGGCCCAACTTCAATTGAGAAGAGGTGAGAAAAGTGATGAGAATGAGTTGAGAAGTGAGCAGGAGGTGAGGAATTGGAGACAAGTTTTGAGGCAGTTTAAATTTAGGCTTGATTCTCCCGAAAAACTCAACCATTGATTCTGTCCCCAAGTGGAAGAAAGAGGCTGCCTCGAGAGGGAGGGATCCTCCTCACTGGGTATTTTCAGGCAGAGGCTGGTGCTTTCTTGTCAGATGCGTTGGGGGGGATTCTCTTTCAAATGTGTGTGGGAGTAAATGACTAATTCCCCTTCCCATCCTGAACCTCCACAATTCTGTGAGATGATGATATAGCGATCCGATGTATTGTGTTATACAAAGCCTGGTGTAGCGTGTGTCATATACGTCAGAGTATGTTATGTGCTATGTCACTGTGTCATTATCATAGTATGTCATGCTACATTATGTTATATTACGTTATTATATAATGTCATCATGTATGATATTTATATAGGTCTTTAAGGTTTATTGTTCTTTTTCAGTCATTTTTCAGTCATGTCTGACTCTTTGCAACTCTATTTGTGCTTTTCTTGGCAGAGATACTGGAGTTTGCCATTTCCTTCTCCAGCTCATTTTACATATGGGGAAACTGAGGAAACAGGGACAAGTGATCTGCCCAGGATCACACCGCTAGTAAATGCTGGAGCGAGATTTGAACTCGGATCTATCTGATCGAAGACTCAAACCCAGACCTTTCCGATGTCCACTGTCCCCTTGCCTGCACCACGCTGATGATGGCCGGTATTCTCTGGTTTTATCAGCAGCCTCCGGTTCTGTGGGGAAAGCCCACGGTCAAACAGAAATGATAATATAATGATGTGGTTAATTGGGCCTTAACTGGATTGCTCAGGACCCACTGTGACTGTGCTTTAGTCTTGATTAAAATACTGTTCTGGACGTTTTAAGACACCACATGCATCTGACTCAGCAGATAATTCCACGGACTCTTGCAGAAGGGACCCAGCTGCAGCTGCAGCGGATTCCAAAGCCCATTCTTGGGCTAGTCTGGAAAGTGTCCCACTAGTTAATTCCTTCCTGGTGTGGAAAAGTGACAGAGCAGCCAATTTTTCTCTCTGAAATGAGGGCTCTGGAGCGGACGGTCTCAAAGGGCCCTTCCAGCACTAAAGTCCTGAGAGACCCTCTTCCCTTCCGTCCCCCCACTCCAGCCTCCTTCCAGTCCTCCCACTCCTTGGCCCCCAAGCAGTCAGAGCAGGCGGGTTTGGGGAGGGGTCTCTCCCCGGGGGGATGTGTTCACCAGAATCAAGCCCAGCCACTCAGCTCAGCAATAGGGAGAAGCCGGCCCCTTCTGCTGGGCCCAGCTCACCCATGGCTCTGTTCCCTGCAGGGCCTCTGGAGCAGGAAGGGTCAAGGTGAAGGTCAGGCTCCTTCCCCGGGGGACCCTCTCCTCATCCCCTCCCAGCCCAGCTGTCCCAGGCTCCCAGAACTCATCGTGCTATCTGGCTTGCAATTATAACCCAGGTTAGGACAACATGGCAAGAGTTCACTCCCTGGGACAGCCCATCTCACTTCCACAAGAAAAATAACCCCGGCTGCCCAGGGACGCTGGCTCTCTCCTCTGCCCTTGTGCTCCCCGGCCCGCGGGACCCTCAGAGGTCCAAACCTGGCAGGGTTCAGCAGAGGGCCCAGTTTTTCCAGGGGCTTCCCAGGCCAGATTGCTGTTGGACACAAACCGACCTGCACTGTTCTAGTTTTCCTTTTGAAAATAAGCCGGCCAGGGGAGGGATTCTGGCAACTTATCCCCGAGCCCGAGGCTCCGGCCGAGCAGTGACCAGGTGGACGGCGGCAGGATCTGAAGGCCCATCAGCTCCCTTGTCCGAGAGCAGCTCGGCTGGTTTGTGCACACCACAGCAGCTGCACCAGCCGTCCCCTCAAAGTGACTTTTTAATTGACAAGACAGTTGGGGTTAAGTGACTTGTCTAGAGTCACATAGCTAGTGAGTGTTTGAGGTGACATTTGAACTCAAGGCCTTCTGATTCTAGGGCTAGGGCACAAGCTGCTCCAAGTATTATTATTATTCATCTCATTTTACAGATGAGGAAACTGAGGCACACAGCCAGTTAGTGATTTGCCCAGAATCCCGCAGGCTGAGGCTGAATTCAAACTCCAGACTGCCTTGCTCCAACTCTCCATCGTGAGCAAATGCTCTCTTTTTACTTTCTATCTGTTTATATGATTATATATTTATCCATTTCTATCTCTCCCACTCTCACCCTAATACACATACAGGGTAGAATAATTTATATTCAAATACAGAGTAATTAATACAAATATAAGCTATACAAAGGTGGGGACTGATTCTTTGCTTCTCTGGGCCCTGAGCACTCCGCTTGGCACATAGGGGACTCTTGATCAATTATGGATGAAGAACTGGAGCCCGGAGGCCTTGGCAGGGAGGAGAAATGTGATCTAGGAAAGCAGACGAAGATAACCCACGGAAATCATGAGCAGCCAGCAAGAGCCAATACCTGCTCAAATATTCTCCCGGCGCTGGTCAAGGGAGCCCTGCCCGGAGCCCAGGAAGAGGCTGAAAGGCCAGAGGAGGCTGAAATGTTGTCGGGCCGGAAAGATGTGACCAGGAGGACCCCAAGGAGCCTGGGGGGCCACAGCCAGCCTCAGAGCACAATGAGCTCTGTACCTGCTCTGAAGGAGGGGTCCTGAAAGCACCCTACGGATGGAGGGCTGGGCTGGGGCCTGCGTTCAAGTCTGGCTTTAGACACTTCCTGTCTGTGCAATCCTAGGCAAGTCACTGCATCCCCGTCTGCCTCAGTTTCCTCATCTGTAAAATGGGACAGCAAATAAAGCGCTGGGCTTGGTGCAGAAAGAACTGAGTTCAAATCTGGCTTCAGTCACTTCCTATCTGTGTGATCTTAGACAAGTCATAACCCCGTTTCCCTCAGTTTCCTCATCTGTAAAATGAACTGGAAAAGGAAATGGCAAACTACTCCAGGATCTTTGCCAAGAAGACCCCAAATGGAGTCACAGAGTCGGGTATGACTGAAATAACTGAACAACACTCCCCACAAAATGGGGAAGACGGCACCTCCAAGGTTTGTTGTGAGGGTGAAATGAGATCATATCCGGAAAATGCTCAGCAAAGTGACTGATACAATAAATGCTAGTTTCTTTCCATTCTTCTTCCTCTGTTTAGGGCAGAGACAGAAAATGACCAATGGGATAAAATATTGCTTAAGTTATCCAGCGAGGGTTTTGTATCCCATCTCAGGACCATAGAGTCTTCAATCTAGAGCTAAAATGGTTATTTTATTATTATTGTAGCTAGCATTTCTATCTTGCTGTATGAAGTTTTCAGAGCTCTTTATAAATATCTCGTTTTATCTTCCCAAAAACCCTAGTAGCTGGGTAGGATTACTTACTCCCATTTTACAGATAAGGAAAGTGAGACAAACAGAGGTAAAATGATTTCCTCAGAGTCACTCAGATGCTAAATGTCTGACCTGAAAGGGACTCTGAGGCTATCCATCCCAACCTGGATTTCCAAGAGGAGCAAACTGCGACCCAGAGAAATGAACTCCCATCAGCCTCTGGCCTCCTAGGCCATAGTTTTAGAGCTGAATTAACCAATTGTTGGTTATTTTTTTTCTTTATTCACTCAGATCACTGGAAAGACAATAAGCATCAATAAAAACAGAGAGGCTTGGGGTCTTTTGTGAGGCACTGGGTTAGGCAGGTTTAGACAAAGAAGACATTTGAAGTCTCCCTGACTCTAGAGCCCCTTCCCTATCCCTGTACCACCTAGCTGGTCTAGATAGTTTTTAAAAGCTGACTTCTGTTCCCCATTCCTCCCCTAACCCCCCCAGTTCCTCCAGATGCCCTCTGGGGATTCCTGGGGATTAATGCCCCATTTCAGGCCCCTTGGTCCCAGTTCCAAGCCTCCTCCTCCCTCTCTGTGTAGGCTCTTTTCCAAAAGGAGGGTGAGAGGGATGAAAGGGAGAGAAGGGCAGGATTCATTCCCTTGGCCCGAGGCAGTGGGCAGAAAGAATGAGGGCTGAGCCAGAGAGAGCAGTGGGTGGAGGGAAGGAGTCACCCTGGGCATGGGCCCAAGCCCAGAGTTTCCACTTGACCAGTCTGCATGGGAGGATCTGCTTGTTCCCTGTAACTGGAGGAGTTCTGTCATTTGGACACAATTCGCAGCTCTATTTCAAGGATCCTTCGGGCCGGTAATCAGGACACCAGCTTTTGGAAAGTTTGCAGATGGACCCACTGATTGGGCTGTGATTTTAAAATAGATTTCACAGAAGTTTGGTCTGGAGGTAGGGATGATTTCGAGCGGGAATCTCCCAGGCTGCCACAATTTGCCAAGCAGCTAGGGCCGGGGTTCTTAACCTCCTAGTGTGTCTCGGGCCCCTTGGTCTGTCTGGGAAGACTAAGAATCCCTGCTTGGAACCGTGTTCTAAATGCTTAAAAGAAAGTACAAAGGATTGGAAAGGAAACCAATCATAATGAAAAAGTTATCAGATGGATGGAGAGGGGCTGGAGGGAGAGAATTTGGAACACAGCATTTTTTGAAAAAAGAATATTAAAAATAAAAGTAAGAAAAATACTTTTGATTTAGTAGTATTTTACTTCTCCTCCAATTATATGTAAGCGTAGTTTTCAGCTTTTATTTTTGTAAGATTTTCAAGTTCTGATCCAACCATTCTGGAGAACAATATGGAACTGTGCCCAAAGGCCTTATCAAACTGGGCTTATCCTTTGATCCAGCAACGTTTCTACTGGGCCTGTATCCCAAAGAGATCATAAAGGAGGGAAAGGGACCCACATGTACAAAAATGTCTGTGGCGGCCCTTTTTGTAGTGGTGAGGAATTGGAAACCGAGTGGATGCCCATCAGCTGGAAAATGGCTGAACAAATTATAGTATATGAACACAGTGGATTATTTTTGTTCTAGAAGAAATGATGAATAGGCTGATTTCAGAAAAGCCTGAAGAGCTTACATGAACTGATGCTGAGTGGGGGGAGGAAAAGGAAGGAGGGAGGGGGGGAGAAAACTTTGGAACACAAAGTCTTACAAAAATGAATGTTTAGAACTATTTTGCATGTATCTGAAAGAATGAAATACTAGTAAAAAGTGTTAAAAGATATTTGAGTTCTAAATTGTTCTCCCTTCCTCCCCAAGACAGCAAGCAATCCGATATAGGTTATACATGTACAATCATGTTAAACATATTTCTGTATTAGTCATGTTGTGAAAGAAGAATCAGAACAAAAGGGAAAATCATGAGAAAGAAAAAAATAAGCTTTTTTAAAAATGAAAATTGTATGATTTGATCTGCCTTTGTTCTCCATAGTTTTTTCTCTCTGGATGTGGATGGTATTTTCCATCATCAGGCCTTAGGGAATTGTCCTGGATCACCGCATTGCTGAGAAGAGCTAATCTAGCATCACGTAATCTTGCTGTTACTGTATACAATGTTCTCCTGGTTCTGCTCACTATACTCAGCTTCAGTTTATGTAAATCTTTCCAGGTTAGAAAAAAAATATTTAAATAAATAAATTTATGATCCCTAAGCATCTCTGCTTGGAAAAAAAATTGTGGCTTTTAAGTCAAATGAGCTGGGTGCAAATCTGGCCTCTTCCATCACTTGCTGTTGAGATTTGGGGAAGGTCATTTTTTCTGTCTAGGGCTCATACAATCATGGCAGCTCCATTGGAAGGGGACTTCAGCAGCCATGATGATGATGATATGGTAACAATAATAATAACGAACATTTCTAGTACATATTCAAATACTAATGCTATAAATATTTTGGCCACACTATGCAAAGCTGGGATTCATTGAAAAAGACCCCGATGTTGGGAAAGATTGAAGGCAAGAAGAAAAGGGGGTGACAGAGCAAGAGATGGATAGGAGTGTCATGGCAACAAGGAACATGGGCTTAGAGAGATTTGGGGAAGGGCCTGGTGTGCTGTGGTCCATGGGATCACAAAGAGACACAACTGAATGACAATATTCATATAGCATTTACTAGCCACTGCACTACGCTCTTTTTATTCGTTATTATATTATTATCTCATTTGATCCTCACAATAACCTGGGAAGTAAATAGTATTATTATCCCCATTTGACAGATTGGGCAACTGAGGCAAACAAGATAAGTGACTTGCCCAGGATCACACAGCTAATAAGTGTCTGTGGCCACATTTGAACTCAGATCTTCCTGAGTCTAAGCCCACTGCCACCCAACTCCCTCCAAAATGATAGTAATGGGGATGACCATAAGGAAGAAAAGCATCTAACAAGTCCTGAATAAAGGGGAGCAGCTAGGTGGTGCAGTGGGTAGAGCACTGGGCCTGGAACTAGGAAGATCTGAGTTCAAATTTAACTTCTGAAACATACATTTTCTCATCTATTAAATGAGTTGGAAAAGGAACTGGCAAACTACTCCAGTATCTCCCCCCCTAAATAGCGTCACAAAGAGTTCAATATGTCTGAAAAGCAACTGAAAAATAAAAAGTGGCTCACGCCTGAACCTGGAGTCAGGAACACAAGTTCAAATTTTCCCTCAAACACTCACCAGGTCTGTGGCGCGGACAGAAATTCCCAATAAGCACAGATAATGAAGTCAGTGCAAATCCCACAAAATGGCAGCACTAATGCCATACTTCCACTGGACTGGAACCAATGACCATATTTCATATAGAATTATACTTTCAAATAGTTCAAGTTCTAATAACGCAACTACTTCACAGGATTTGTTGTTCTTGGTAATTGGGACCTAGTTGTGGCCTAAGGTTGTTTGTGAAGATAGAATGAAATAATGTGTGTAAAGCACTATGGAAACCTTAATATTTTTTGGTTGTCTGTGACTTTGCATGGCCATTTCTAGGATTTTCGCCCTTCTCCTCTGATTCTTAGAATCACAAGCTTCTTTCCAAGTCCAGCCCAGGAGTTACCTCGTCCATTCCTCGGTAGTTAGAGCTCTCTTCCTCGTGAGATAATTTTGTATTACTTTATATTACTTCCCCACGTGACTTCCCCTCGACAGGAGAATTTCTCATCTGCAAAATAAACGAATTTGATTCAACAGCAAATAAAGGAGCGAAATTAAATGGCCTCAAAGTTATTTTCTAACTATAACTCTATGGTCCTCCCCTACTCAGCTTTCACAGGTTGGGCCCCAAAGACAACGACTACTTTTACAAATTCAAGAATGTAGCTTTGAGTCTCTACTTCTAAAACTATAATTCACGAGCCCCCATCGGGGAGATTATCTTTAATAGTCAGCCAGGAGGCACTAAAAACAAGGTCATTTACTAAAATCGCATGGTAAGAAGAGCAGCTACAAAATATTTTCCCCATAAATCTCATTCAAACTCTCCTATAAAGGGGTAAAAAGAGTGGACATAAAGGTATGATGATACATGTAAACAATACATGTGACTTAGGCAAATCACAGCCCCTGTATCCTTCCTCTCCTCATAGACATTATTCTCCAGCCCCTTTTGAGACAACTCCCCCCAGGTCCAGCATCTCTGCTGGATTAGCTACTTAGTTAGGCTCTCAGGATCTGTCTCTCCTTGCAACTAGACTAGCCTTCTCTTAAATTCACCATCAGCTCTCAGGACCAGCGAGGTGACACATTGAAGAATTGGACCTGAGCTCAAGGAGACATTTCAATCTAACCTCAGATACTTAACTGTGTGACCCTCAGCAAGTCTTTGCCACTGTTCTCATCTATAAAATGGGTTAATAAACACATCTATCTCCCAGGGTGGTTGGGAGGATCAAATGAAATAATATGTATTAAGTGCTTAGCACAGTGTCTGGAACATAGTAAATGATTTTAAGTGATAGCAGAATCAGCTCTGTTCTTTCTTAAAAATTCAGGGGCTTGCTCCCCTAAACTGCTTCCTGCCTTGAATTGCATCTTTGTCTGTTGGAAGAATGTGCCTGTTTTCTTCCTTAGACTTTTAGACATACCTTAGTCGTACCTGCATCTCCACAGCTCTGTTTCCCCTTCCTTCCCTCGCTTTTGGGTGGCTCTCAGAGTTCCAGTGGGCAGCGTCGGGAGCTATGGGAGGACCACTCAGCCCCTCCAGAAGAACAGTGCCTCTGGGCAAATAAGTCCCCCAAATGCTATGAAAATGCAGCAGGGAGAAGAAATTTCCCTTCCCCCTCTGTCTAGAAGAGGAGAGAAGAACATTTCAGGGTCGGTTTTCTTCCTCCACTGTTGGACTGGCTTTATAATTAGCAACCCAGCTTTTTAAGGGCCAAAGAGCGATGGCTGATCTTTTCCCAGCCAAAGGCCAATCTCCCTCTCCGTTTCAATCAGAGCTTTTTCACACCTTGTAAATGGAGTGCAGAGAGAGCTTTATATCATGTCATCTCCTCTAGAACAACATCTTTTATATTTCCTGTACCTGGGATGGGGTCTTGCACAGAGTGATCATTAAAAGTTTCCTGAATCAACTGAACTGAATTAAATTCAGTGTTCAAGGTCACCCTTGAGAGGCACGTCATGCAGTGAACAGTACACAGAACTAAAGCATCAGGAAATCAGGGCTCCGGGCCCAGCCTGGACGCCGAGCGGCTGGGTCACTTTGTGGAAGTCCCCGGATCTGTCTAAGCTTTTGCTTTCAGAGGCAGGAGGATGAGAAAGACCTGAGGGTCTGAGTTTGAGTCCTCCTCTCATTATTTATCATTAGTTTGTTTTTTTTTTCTTTTTGAAGCAATTGGGGTTAAATGACTTACCCAGAATCATATAGCTAGAAAGTATTAAGCGTTTGAGACCAGATTTGAAACTCCTCACTATTTATGATCTGGATGACTGGGCTTAGCTGCCCTGGGCCTCAGTTTCCCCATCTTCAAAAGGGGAAGATTGGACTAGATTACCCCTACAATCCCTCCCGGCTCGAGGTCCAAAACCCTGGGCCTCAGTGTCCCCATCTGTAAAAGGGGAAGGCTGGACTAGATTTCCCCCACGGCCCCTCCTGGCTCCAGGTCCAGAATCCTATAATTTCTCCCAAGTTGCAGACCTGGCTGGTATCTTGGCT
This sequence comes from Sminthopsis crassicaudata, assembly GCF_048593235.1. Lineage (NCBI taxonomy): Eukaryota > Metazoa > Chordata > Mammalia > Dasyuromorphia > Dasyuridae > Sminthopsis > Sminthopsis crassicaudata. Next base: position 35,433,900 of record NC_133617.1, on the reverse strand, counting down.
ATACTTAGCAGAGCCTGGAGCCAGTAACAATCAAGCTAATCACAGGCTCTCCACAGCTGTCTTTCCCCCTCCTTCCCTCTCTCTGGGGTAGCTCTCTGAGTTCCAGTGGGAAGCGTTGGGAGCTATAGGAGGACCATCTCAACCCCTCCAGAGGCTGGGGGCCAGACAGGTGGTGGCTCTCTCGGCCCTGGGAACAAGGTGACCAGGATGGACATCTGGATTAGTGGATGACTGATTGGTCCCCCCAGACTCCAGACCCCTGGAATAGCTCCCTCCGGCTTCCTTTTAACCTCCAGTGAGCCCCAGAACAGAGGAAGCTCCAGGAGGACAAAAGCTGTGGAGAAGGGGCTGAGGATGGGGCTGAGGTTATTTTGCTATAATCCCAAGGATCCAGTTCCCCACCACTATCTTCTCTGGGCTGGGTAAAAGGCGGGGAACGAACGTAGAGAGAAAGGCTTTTCTCCTTGAACAAACAGATGACTGTTTCTTCTCAGGGAACGTGGCTTCTGTTTCATCACTTAGACAAAGGACAGCTAAGGGAGCTTTTATCAGTCATGTGGAAAGTACGAGGAGGGAAAAAAAAGGAAAAGTCTTCCAGCTCAGGCTGGCAGCTCCTTTTGAAGTTGGGCCTGGGCAGGCCCGTAGGTCTCCTCCTCTCACTGTTCCATATTCAGTTTGTTGGTTGATCACGTTAGGGAGGGGATCTGCCAGCATCCTTTCCCATGGATCATGAAATGTCAGCTCAGAGGCTCAGAGCTTGGCAGGAACCTTAAAGGACCCCTAGTCCAACCCCCTCGTTTGACAGATTAAAGAAACAAGCCCAGGAAGGGAAATGTCTTGCCCAGAGTCACATTCGAGTTTGCCCTGAGTTCATCGCCTTACAGTTCCTGTGCTGATGTGGGAGGGGAACTAGAAACCCAGAGCTGTACCAGAAACAGTCCCCCCCCTGCATTTGGAAACTCTCCATCTTGCTTTTTCCCTCTCATCCTTCCCAGTGGAACAAAGTGGAGAGAGTCTCTCTAAAGCTGACTCCTAAGCTCGATGAGACGCACTGGGACCTCGGGATCCAGCAGGCCCGGGTTCTTTGCAACCTGGAGGTGAAAGATGTCCTCCTCTTGGCAGATGGTCCTGCTAAAAATAAGGCAGAGGCTGAGCCTTCTGGAATGCTGGGACTAGAAGCCTCCCGGGCCAGGAAGGGGAGAGGGCAGGATCCTGGGCTGGGGGGCCTTCAGAAGGAAGGGGTTTCCCCAGAGACGCTTCAGATGGCTCAGGGCCCCAGGGACCTCAAGGACAAAAAAACATCCCAGGGCCACCAACATACTCATTGCAGCTGTGTGTGTTTGTGTGGAAGCAAAGAGCCAGAAACAAAATGCAGGCCCATCGGGAACCGGGGACGGCCGGGCAAATCGGGACCCACGGCCGTAACTGAGACCGAAAGAAACAGTGAATTTGGAGAACTCAGGAAACATGGATGTGGATTGATGGAGAAGGAAAGGAGCAGCATCTGGAACATCACATGCCAGAGGGAGGGAACAAACAAAGGGCAAAGCGGGCTAATGATCCGGACCAGTCTGGGTCTCGGAGAAAAGAAGAATAAATGCATCTGGCTCCTTCCTGGGAGGGATGGAGAAGAGGGCGGGGGGGGGGGGAGGGATGCTGCACATGCTGGCAAAGGAAGGGCTTGAAGGAGGGATTGACATAAAAAGCCAATTAAAGGCATTAAAACAGAAAGGGGAGAGGGAGAAAAGAGAGGGAGGGAGGAAAGCAAGCGGGAGGGAGGGAGGAAGGGGATGAGGGAGAAAGGGAGGAGGAAGGAAAGAAAAGAAGGAGGAAGGGAAGAGGGAGAGAGAGAAGAAAGAGAGAGAGAAAGAGAGGGGAAGGAGGGAGGAATACAAAGGAGACAGAGAAGAGAGAGTGGGAGGGAGGAAGAGAAGGAAGAACAAAGACGGAGCTGACAAAGCGGACCCCTTGAGACTTCTGACCTCTTAGTGAGACAAGAGTCTCTCCTTTTTGGGTAAGATCTATCTTCTGCTGTGGCTGTATACTCCAGACCCTGGAGCATTGTCATCTACTCTCTGAAGCACTTTAAGGATCATGATCTGACTTGCAACTGAACAGTCCAAAATCAAGTGATTTTCCTGAATCACAATGGGAGCTCCCTTCCAGGAGGGACAACCTTACCTTAGCTTTCTACTTGTACATCAGCATCAAGTACAACCCCGGGCACATGTTAAGAACTTAATAAATGCTTTTCTGTTCCATTCCATGAAGCTGCCCCCACCAGAATGTAAACCATCTGAGGGCAAGGCTTGTTTTCATTTTTACCTTTGTATCTTTGTGTAATTCATTGGTAGACCCATGCCTCAAACCCAGGTTTTCAGTCTTCAACTCCCTGCTCAAGAGGGTTCAATGGCTCCCACTGTCACTGGGAAAAAATATAAATTCCTCTGGTATCTAAAGCCCTGCACAAGTTAGCTCCAGTCTATCTTTCCAGACTTACCTCCCCCACTCTATTTCAGAGCGGCCAACATTCTGTTTCCTGTTTCTTATCCTTATCCTCCCTTCTTCCCCCCTTCTATCCTATTCCTCCTTTCTCTGTCTCTGTCTCTGTCTCTGTCTCTGTCTCTGTCTCTGTCTCTCTCTGTCTCCCTCTGTGTGTGTGTGTCTCTGTTTCTCTCTCTCTCTCTGTCTCTCTGTCTCTCTCTCTCTCTCTCTGTCTCTCTCTCTCTGTCTCTCTGTCTCTCTCTGTCTCTTTCTCTCTCTGTCTCTCTCTCTCTGTCTCTCTCTCTCTGTCTCTCTCTCTCTGTCTCTCTCTGTCTCTCTCTCTGTCTCTCTCTCTCTGTCTCTCTCTGTCTCTCTCTCTCTGTCTCTGCTCTCTCTCTCTCTCTCTCTCTCTCTCTCTCTCTCTCTCTCTCTCTGTCTCTCTGTCTCTCTGTCTCTCTCTGTCTCTTTCTCTCTCTGTCTCTCTCTCTCTGTCTCTCTCTGTCTCTCTCTCTGTCTCTCTCTCTCTCTTTCTCTCTGTCTCTCTCTGTCTCTCTCTGTCTCTTTGTCTCTCTCTCTCTCTCTCTCTCTCTCTCTCTCTCTCTCTCTCTCTCTCTCTCTCTCTCTCTCTCTCTCTCTCTCTCTCTCCTTTTCCTCATGGAGCTCTCCCACCTCCGTGCCTTTATCCATAACTACATTTCCTTCTCAACTCTGTTAGAATCTCCAGCTTCTTTCAAGCTCCTAGAGGAGACTTGGGTGATGGAGCTGGAATCAGACTCTTGCCTGGCTTTGCTGTGGGACATAGGGAAGATGTGTTCTCTCTGTGCGCCTTAAGTTCTCTTTCATGAATTGAAGAAGACAGGTTAGAGAGGGGCTCCCGTCCTGATTCTCTAATGTATTAGAACTGCCCCACCCCCCTCTCAAATTTGCTTTGCTTAAGAATATAAACTTATTTGTGAGTCACTTATTTAGAGTTTTTAGACTAGGGTGAAAGTGGAGATTCTCTGCTTTATTTGTCAGCCTTCATCACTGAATGGGTACAGCCTCAGTCAGACTGGGACCTGTCTCCTCTGCATCCAGGCCACCTTCAGTCCTCCTGGTCCCTCTCTGGCCACTGGACTCGGACGGGAAAGTGAGGCAGGTGCCTCCCTCACTTAAATGCCGGGGTGTCACCTCCCTGAGGTCCTGGTCCTCTTGGAGAATGAAGGGCAAACAACAACAACGTCACTCTGTAAGTCCTAATGGAGACAGCAGTGAATCTAGCTCAGATTTCAATTCAGGACATAGAGTAGGTGCTTAATAAGATTTATTGAATCTAGCTAAAGTGAATTGAACTCATAATAACAGCTAACACATATAAGTATTTTACAATTATGTCATTTGGAAGGTAGGCATTATTATTGTGCTCATTTTATAGATGGGAAAACTGAGGCAAAGGGGGAAATGATTGGTGAGTATTGAAGCTGGGTCTTTTTGACGCTGAGCTTTGGGGTGACCCGAGCAAGAAGGAAAGGGTCAGGAAAGTTCTGGAACCCACAAGCTTTGTGGAGGAACTGAGCGAGAGATTAGAAGTTTGAAAGAGGAGCACCTTGCTTCTGTCCCTTGGGCGAGGTCCCGGCTGGGTGTTGTGGGCCCAGGGAACAATTCTTGGGGAAGCCCTGCAGACTTCCGAGCTCCCACCTTCCCTGGTGCCGGATCTCCATTCCTTGGAATGCCTGGGACTTGGAATGGGACTCCCTGCAAATGGCCTGTTTGTTTGTTTTCCTGACAATATTTCGCGGCGCCAGGTTTCAGAGTCTTCCCGGGAGGATGCTTTAATTATCTCCGCTCCCTCGACTCCCTCCCTGAACTGGAATCCAGCGCCACCCCCCTCCCCCTCACAAGCTGTTCCCCAGTCCCTCTGGAAACGGCCGGCTCCCTTGGCCTGGAGAGCCCGCCACCTCGCCCAGGTGGCAGCGGCCTGGCAGGCCGGGGGCCAGAGCTTGTTTACATCTTGCCTCCTCTGCAGATTTCGCCCCGTATGGACGTCTCCTCGGCTTTCATCTTCATCTTGCCTCCTTTGGGAAATAGCAGGAGCTGAATGAAGAGAATGGGGGAGGGGAGGGGACACAGAGACCCCCTCCCCCGCTGCCCTGCCAGTTTTGGGGGCCCCATCTCCCAGTGCTGGGCCCCCTCCCTCTTGGAGGGATCAGGGATGATACAATAAACCAACAGGCCTTTGAGTTCTCTAAGTGCTTTTCACTTCCGTTCAGTTAATAGAAACAAAAGATTGGGAGCTGGGATGGACCTCAGAATAGGGAGTGACTCCCCTCAATTTAGGAACAAGATTGGAAGCTGGAACAGACCTCAGAGTTAGGGAGCGACTCCCCACATTTTAGGAATAAGGAAATTGAGCTCTAGCAAGGCCTGCAAAAAGGATGATTGTAGGATCATAGACTTAGAGCTTCTTAAACTTAAAATGGGTTGTGACTCCATATGGAGTGAATGTGGGGGTTGTGAAATTTCAATTTATCATCAGTAAATGTTTGATTGATATATATATATATTTTTAACAGGATGCCAGTTATATATAAATATATATGTATATATATATATATATATATATATATATATATATATATATATATATATATATATATACACATATATATTTATATATAACTGGCATCCTAAAAAAATTTCTCAGAAAAAAGGGCTCACAAATGGAAAAAAGTTTAAAAAGCTCCGGTCTAGTCCAATTACCTCATTTCACCTCATTTGAGAAAACTGAGGACAAGGGAAATTCAATGACTTGGCAGTAAGTGAGGCCATATTTGAACCCAGGTCTTCCTGGCCTGGTGTTGTGACCACTGCACCAAACAGCTGCCAAGTATTATTCATGTAAATGCTTCCTCCCTTCCACACTTATCTCAGAGGCACGGTGGACTGAGATATGGCCTTGGGTTCAGAGGAGAGAGAAGTCTCTTGTTGCCAGGGAAATCAGAGAAGAGTTTCTGAAAGACCTGAGCCAAGGATGGAGGTTGGCATTTCAGCAATCAGGATTCCAGAGGGGGAGGGGAACTGGGCCTGGTCTCCATCAGAACCAGTAGCTAAGAGCACATGGACCCCGCTGTTGCTTCTTATGAAGGAGGCTGGAGATGGCTGTGGCCATGACCTTGAAGGTTTTAAAAGTTCAGGAGAATAAACTGTTCTTGCAAGGATTTCCAGAATGAATCTATCTGGCTCCTTCTAGAGTAGGTAAGGTATAGAATCATCTTGCCCATTAACCAGCTAAAATTCTCCTATTTTCCTATCATATAATCTGGTTACTATCCTGATCTATAAACCTCTGCATCTCCATTTACCTCTAGGATCAAATAAAATGCCTCCTTTGGGCATTTCAACCCCTCAAACCTGGTTTTTAAACCCAGTTTTCCAAATTTCTCAATTTTATACTGCTGAAATTGGATGTGAAATTGAATTGGCGAATTGAATGCATTAAGTGTGAGCCCACTTTCCCCTAAAAACAAGGTGGACCATGGGAGATTGTGCTCCTGGATATTGGACGAAATGTGCATCCTATTCTTGCTACAGATGCTCAGTAAATATGTCTCTGCTAAATCTAAAATAATAATAATAATTTCAATAGCTAGAGATGGGGAAAGGGAACAATAAATAAAGGTATCAAGGTAGGAAATTAGGAAATATTTCAGAAATGTAAATAGCTTGGTCAGAGTTTAAAATGTAGGAGAAGGAATCATGTGAGATAAAGCTGGAAGAATAGAATCTCAGAAAATGAAATTGATTTAGTGATAAAGGAACTGCCAAAAAGGAAAAAAAAATCCTTATTCAAATAGATTTACAGCTGACTTCTATCAATTGTTTAAAAAGCAATTAGTACTATAGTTATATCAATTATTCTTAAATCTGAAGGCAAAATGCTCTATTTTCCTCCTTCTACGAGACAAATATAGTCCAAATAGTTGTACCAGGAAAAGACAAAGCAAAGGAAGGGAATCGTGGAGCAATATTATATCTTGATTCAGAGATTTTAAATAATGTTTTAGCAAAAATCTATAAAATTGAGATAGGATTTGGAGGGCCTTAAATGCCAAAATAAGGAGTTTGGACTTTATTTCATAAGCAGTTAGGAATTATTAACAAATCACTGGATGTTGAGTCAAGAAAACCTAAGTTCAAATCTGATCTCAGATATACACTAGCTCTGTGACACTGGATAATTCATTTAACCTTTCTCTGCCTCAGTTTTCCGCCACACCAGAATAAATGATCAAAGGAGCATCTAATCAAATGATATAATATATGTAAATGAGATAACATATACAAAAATTTGGTAAGATGAGATAATAGGTAAATTACTTGGCAATGTATTTAAGCACTTTATAAAGATGGGTTATTCTTCATTTTACTCATTTAACCAACAAGTTCCTATTAAGTGCCAGAAATTGTGTTTATTCAAGAGATAAAAAGGTCAAGATGAGACAGTTTCTGTTCTCAAGAAGCTTCCATAATTTCTGGAGAGACAATATGTATGTGCATGGGTCATCCACAAAAAACAAGGTAAATTTTGGGGGTTAGGAGATTGGGTGTCAGTAGGTGGGGGAAGCAGGAGATGTTTCATGTAGTAGGTGGTCCTTGAGCTGAGATTTCAGATAAGATAGGGATGCTCAGAAGTAGAGGTGAGGGAGGACAGTCTAAAAATGGGGAGCAATTAGTTTCAGGGAATGTCATTTTGAATATTAGCATAGCAAGATTATGGAGAATATAAAGGGAAGCAATGTGTGAGAAATCTGGAAAGCTGGCTTTAAAGACCAAGTTGTGAGGAGTTGAAATGCCCAAAGGAGGAATTTTATTTGATCCTAAAGATGCTGAAATTTATAGAGCAGGAAAGTGACTGGATTATATGATATATTTCTGGAAACTAGCAGAACTTTGGCAACTGCATAATGGAGAAGGCCTTGAAGGTACTAGACTTGAAGATCAATTGGGAGACTCCCAGAGTAGCCCAAAAGAGGAATGATAAGGGTATGAACTAGCATGGTAATGGTGTGAGTGTAGAAAGTGAGATTTGATGTGGAAACAGGATTGATGAGAAGGGTCAGATAGGTGGAAAAATGTGGATGACTCGGAGCCATAGTTTTTTTTTTTTTTTTTTTTTTTTTTTAATTTTTTATTTTATTTTATAATTATAACATTTTTGACAGTACATATGCATGGGTAATTTTTTACAACATTATCCCTTGCACTTACTTCTATTCAGATTTTTTCCCTTCCTCCCCCAACCCCCTCCCCCTGATGGCAAGCAGTCTTATATATGTTAAATATATTACAGTATAATTTAGATACAATATATGTGTGTAGAACCGAATTTTTTGTTGCACAGGAAGAATTGGATTCAGAAGGTAAAAATAACAGTTTACATTCATTTCCCAGTCCTTTTCTGGATGTAGCTGGTTCTGTCCATCATTAATCAATTGGAATTGGATTAGCTCTTCTCTATGTTGAAGAAATCCACTTCCATCAGCATACATCCTCGTACAGTATCATTGTTGAAGTGTATAATGATCTTCTGGTTCTGCTCGTTTCACTCAGCATCAGTTGATGTAAGTCTCTCCAAGCCTCTCTGTATTTCTCCTGTTGGTCATTTCTTATAGAACAGTAATATTCCATAACATTCATATACCATAGTTTACCCAACCATTCTCCAATTGATGGACATCCATTCATCTTCCAGCTTCTAGCCACTATGAAAAGGGCTGCCACAAACATTTTGGCACATACAGGACCCTTTCCCTTCTCTAGTAGTTCCTTGGGGTATAAGCCCAGTAGTAGTATGGCTGGGTCAAAGGGTATGCACATTTTGATAACTTTTTGGGCATAATTCCAGATTGCTCTCCAGAATGGTTGGATTCTTTCACAACTCCACCAACAATGCATCAGTGTCCCAGTTTTCCCACAGCCCCTCCAACATTCATCGTTATTTGTTCCTGTCATTTTAGCCAATCTGACAGGTGTGTAATGATACCTCAGAGTTGTCTTAATTTGCATTTCTCTGATCAATAGTGATTTGGAACACTCTTTCATATGAGTGGAAATAGTTTTAATTTCATCATCTGAAAATTGTCTGTTCATATCCTTTGACCATTTATCAATTGGAGAATGGCTTGATTTCTTATAAATTAAAGTCAATTCTCTGTATATTTTGGAGATGAGGCCTTTATCAGAACCTTTAACTGTAAAAATTTTTTCCCAATTTGTTACTTCCCTTCTAATCTTGTTTGCATTAGTTTTGTTTGTGCAGAAACTTTTTAATTTGGTGTAATCAAAATGTTCTATTTTGTGATCAATAATGGTCTCTAGTTCTCCCTTGGACACAAACTCCTTCCTCCTCCACAAGTCTGAGAGGTAAACCATCCCATGTTCCTCCAATTTATTTATGATTTCGTTCTTTATGCCTAAATCTTGGACCCATTTTGATCTAATCTTAGTATGTGGTGTTAAATGTGGGTCCATGCCTAGTTTCTGCCATACTAATTTCCAGTTTTCCCAGCAGTTTTTGTTAAATAATGAATTCTTATCCCAAAATTTGGGATCTTTGGGTTTGTCAAAGATTAGATTGCTATTTTTATTCACTATCTTGTCCTGTGAACCTAACCTATGCCACTGATCAACTAGTCTATTTCTTAGCCAATACCAAATGGTTTTGGTGACTGTTGCTTTATAATATAGCTTTAAATCAGGTACACTTAGACCACCTTCCTCTGACTTTTTTTTCATTAGTTCCCTTGCAATTCTCGACCTTTTATTCTTCCATATGAATTTTGTTGTTATTTTTTCTAGGTCATTAAAATAGTTTCTTGGGAGTCTGATTGGTATAGCACTAAATAAATAGATTAGTTTGGGGAGTATTGTCATCTTTATTATATTCGCTCGGCCTATCCAAGAACATTGAATGTCTTTCCAATTATTTAAATCTGACTTTATTTTTGTGGCAAGTGTTTTGTAATTTTTCGGAGCCATAGTTTTTGAGAAGAGATGGCTAGATCCATTTGAGATGAATTTATATGTACACCTTGAATTCCAGCTGCTCCTAAGAATATGTGCATCCCAATTTAGAATTCTCTGGCTTATAACATTAGAGCTAGAAGGGACCTTTTTGTTGTTGCTGTGTTGTTTAGTTGTTGCAGTCATGTTCCTACTCTCTGTGATCTCATTTGAGTTTTTCTTGGCAGAGGTACTAGAATAATTTGCCATTTTCTTCTCCAGCTCATTTTATAGGGGAGGAAACTGAAGCAAACTGACCCTTGCCCACGGTCACACAGCTAGAAAATGTCTGAGGCTGGATTTGAACTTATGAAGACAAGTCTTCCAAACCCGTCAATTTGTCCATTCCGCTACAGAACAGCTCCCGAGAGATAATATAGACCAGCACAGATTGCTATGTATTTGAAATCAGAAGACCTGATTTAGAGTTTAGGTTCAAGTGACTTTCCCAGTATGTCAAAATAAAAATTCTAATCTCTCTCTCTCTCTCTCTCTCTCTCTCTCTCTCTCTCTCTCTCTCTCTCTCTCTCTCTCTTTCTCTCTCCATCTTCCTTCCTTCCATTCTTCCCTCTCTCTTTCCCTGTCTCTCTCATCACTTTCAATTTTATTGATGTATTTTGCTTTCACAATGACAACAATTTAGTATATATTTTGTTGGTGCCTTGTCTGAAATAATAATTGCTATCCCAATTTTCTTACATAAGTATAATTTATTTTGCTTTAAGACTTTATTTTAACTTCATGTCATCTTTATGTTTCAAATGTATTTTTTGTAAACAACATATTGTTGTTGGATTTTTGTTTTCTAATACATTGTTAACCTCTTCCATTTTATAGGCAAGTTCATCCCATTCACATTCACAATTATGATAATTAATTGTTTCTTTCCATTCTCTATTCCCTTAAATTTTTTCTTCTCTATATTTTTCTCCTTTTTATTTCAAGTTATTGCATATTTTTCATTTAATCTTTTCTTCACTATTCTTTTCCAAACTTGAGGGTTTTTTTGCTTATAACTAATCCCTCCCTGAGTCTACCATCACTCCTATACTCCTCTTCCCCCTCTTCCTGTTTTTTTTTTTAATCAAATGTAAATGGTTCATTATTATAAAAAAGACCATCTAGAATTTATCACCTATCACTTTAAAGGAGAGAAGAGCATGGAATGAGATATTCCAAAAGGTAAAAGACAAATGCCTACAATCATAACTTAACCAGGTCTCTCTTGATTCCCAGATCTAGGACTTTGCTCAATGGTATTCATCTAAGTATACACACACAACAACAACAACCAGATTATGACCACCCACAACTTCCATGTATTGATCTATTGATGTCAAGTTACCTCATCTCTCTTTTGTGATAAATTGGCTTCTTCTAGTGCTTGGAGGGTGGTCCTTTCTCATGGATTTCTCTGCCCTTCTTGCTACTAAAGATCATGGGGAGACATTAATATATTAATTCATCTGGGTAACCAGTCCTTGATGACAAGAAGGAATTGGCACTTGTTCAGTGTGCTCCACTGACATCTTGGACCAATCTCTGGCTTGACTCCCAACATCTCGACCCACCTCTGCATCATAACTGTTGCACATTAATCTTGGGGCCCTTGCACTGGGCTCCTTCCAGACCTCAGGCTCCACAGCTCTGCCAAAACTCCTCAGCCATAAGGCAGGTTTTATCCAAATCAAAGGAGGGTGTTATAAAAAAGGGAGGTTCAGGATCATCAACATAGACCAGGTTCCCAGGCAGCAGAGCTGAGAGGGATCTCAGAGATCATCTAGGGAGTCCAAACCCTCATTTTACATT